>NW_006979382.1:24905-34140 GCF_000164805.1 Carlito syrichta | reverse complement strand
AGTTTCCCACTACTGACAATTCCTTTTTTATAGTATTATAAGGGTTCAGAGTCCACTTATGAGTGAGAACATGTGGTACTCAGTTTTTTATTTCTGTGATAGATCACTGAGTATTATATACTCTAAGTCCATCCAAGGTGCTGCAAAGTTCATAATTTTGTCCTTCTTTATGGCTGCACAATATTCCATTGTGTATATGTACTTTTTTTAATCCAGTCCACATTCGATGGGTTGTACGGTTGTTTCCATAATTTTGCTATTGTGAATAATGCTGCAATAAAATGCATGTGCAGGTATCTTTTTCATAGACTGGTTTGAGTTCCTCCGGGTATACTCCCAGAATGTGGATTGCCAGGTCATGTGGAGGGTTGATTTTTAGATGTTTTAGGAATCATCACACTATTTTCCACAGAGGTTGTACTTGTTTACACTCCCACCAACAGTGTAGAAGTGTTCCCTTTTCTCCACATTCTCTCTAGCATCTGTTGTTTTTTGAGTTATGGATGATGTCCATCCTGATGAGCTAGATGGTTTCTCAGTGTGGTTTTAATTTGCATTTCTTTGCTGACTGGTGAGGCTGAGCACTTTTTCATGTATCTGTTAGCTGCTCATATATCTTCTTTTGAGAAGTGTCTATTCATATCTTTTGCCCACTTTTTTTCTCTTTTAATTTTTTTATTTTAGAGATGTAGGGTACAAATCAGGGCTAGGTATGCAAATGTTCATTATGCAGGTCCCCTTGTTGACGAGGTGTGCCCTCCCTCTGCCAGCAGATTCCCACTACTGCCAATCCCACCTCCTCCCTACTCCCCCAGAAGTTTTCTGCTACTGCTAGTCCTTTTCTTATAGTATTACGATAGTTGTGCAAGGTCCGCTTATGAGTGAGAACATGTGACACTCAGTTCTTTGTTTTTGCGAAAGATCACTCTAAGTCCATCCAGGTTGCTGTGAAGTTCATGATTTTGTTCTTCTTTATGTCTGCATAATATTCCACCGTGTATATGTACCACATTTTTTTTTTACCCAGTCCTTTTTTGATGGGCAGCACAGTTGTTTCCATGTTCTTGTTGCTGTGAACAAGGCTGTGATAAACATATGTGTGCAGGTATCTTTTTCATAGAGTGACCTGAGTTCTTCTGGGTAATATTTCTAGTAGGGGGATTGCAGGGTCTTATTGTCCACTTTTTGATAGGGCTGGTTGGGTCTCTTTTAAGATACAGGCTTATTCTTCCTCTTGGTCTACCTCATTCCTCTTCTCATTATAGCATAATCTATCTGAAGAAGATGAGTTGTTCCTGTCCAATCTGGGTTTTACCAGTTGCATCCTCCTGGTTAATTTAACATATTCCTCTATTTCTTTTGTCCTCAATTTAGCAATTCATTCTAGAGCCTTCAGGTTTGATCTGTTGACAGGACTATCCTTCAGAGGTGACACTACATTTTAACTGAACATCCAATTCCAGAACCCAGGCTCTTTGCCACATCATTTAGTTTACTCAAGGACACTTGTCTAAAAATGTTCTAACCTATAAATGGCAGGTGTTCTAGCTAACTTTTATTTGTTGCCAGTTGAGCTCGCAGATAGAAGCTTTTCTATCTTATTAAGAGCCATTTCAAACAGGTAGTCAGCAATGTGGGAATTTTTAGGGCAATAGTGTATTCTGGGTGAATTTTAAGCCTTGTTTCATTCATACCTAATAGATATTTGAATGACAAACACAGGTAACTAAGAAAACTGCACAAACCTGATAAAATAGGGCCCATTACCAGGAATTTCTCTCGCATTCTTACTAAACAAAAGAAAAAAAAAACTCACGCAGAGAACCCCCTAATCACTATTTTGTCCACTTGAGCACAGTTTGACACAAACCCTAATTCTGCTCTCTCTGATTGAATGATGCTGACAGTCAGTCTTCTTAGATTTTAGATATGATCAAGATATGCACAACTTCAGAAAAGAATATGGTTCCTCTCTCAACTGAAATAGGTCAGCTATTTCTTGCTCAAAGCTATGATTATTTTTCTTTATCTTGTTAAAATGCTTATTTTGTTGCTGTATTTTGCCCTGATGTAAAACATCAGTTTATTTTGAAGTGGGAGTATTATAAACTCATTACAGACTCAGAATCTTTTTTTTTATAATCAATTTTTTTATGATATTGTGGGGTACAGATAAGGGTTAGGTATACAAATACATTTCGTTCAGGCACCCTTGTTGATAAGAGGTGTCTCCCCATCCCCAGACAGATATTTGCTACCATTAATCCCATCTTCCCCCCCATAGTTTCCCACTACTGTCAGTCATTTTCTTATAGTATTACATTGGATGTTCAAGGTCCACTATATGAGTGAGAACATGTGATACTCGGATCTTTCTTTCTGTGAGAGGTCACTCAGTATTATAGACTCTAGTTACATCCAGGTTGCTGCGAAATTCATGATTTTGTTCTTTTTTATGGCTGCATAGTATTTCATCGTGTTTATGTACCACATTTTATTAATCCAGTCCTTTTTTGATGGGCAGCATGGTTGCTTGAGGTTCTTGCTATTGTGAACAATGCTGTGATAAACATACGTGTGCAGGTATCTTTTTTATAGAGTGATTTGAGTTCTTCAGGATATATTCCCAGTAGGGAGATTACAGGAGACTCAGAATCTTTAATTTGCATGTTCTATTTTTATTTTTTTAAGGCTTTTTTTTAGTTGAAATCTCACTCTGTTGCCCAGACTGGAGTGCAGTGGCCATTCCCGGCCACCGCAACCTCGACCTGCTGGGCTCCGGCGATCCTTCTGCCTCAGCCTTCCAAGTAGCTGGAACTACAGGCATGCACTACCACGCCCAGCTAATTTTTGATTTATTGTAGAGATGAGGCCTCGCCAAGTATCCCAGGCGGGTCTCTAACCCGCAGGCTCAGGCAATCCACTCACCTCAGTCTCCCAAGGTGCAGGATTACAGGCTGAGCCACTGAGCCCAGCTGCATGTTCTATTTTTATTAATGAGTTGCTTAGCTTTTATTTTACTTGACTAGGAAAACACACATCTGAAAAGTAAAAATGCTTCCTGACATAGGCCACAGAGCTTCTTTTTTTTTTTTTCTGGCTAATATGTTTTTCTTCCAATTTTTAAAATTCATTTTCATGTAGGATTTTAATCTATTTTGTAAACATTAGGTCTCTGAAGTACTTAATATGAGTATGCATATAATACTCCAAATTCAGAATTCATCCATGCTTATCAATATTCCAAATGCATTATTCATTTTTAATAGCCTGGCTACAAAATCCAAAATCATGCTGATTAGATAGCAGTATGAACTGAGTCTAAGGAGAAAAGCATTTCTGTGAAAACACCATTAGAAACTGAGATTTCGTTTTAAATCAGCATACTTCTGTTATCTAAGGAAACTTTTTCCTTTTCAATACAGAAATATTTTACATTGAAAAAAACATACAGCTTGAGTACATAAAATGTAAATTCAAAGCACATTATAGATTTTCCATTTTAAAAGGAAAGTTTTAAAAGTATAGAAACAGTGAAAAGGCTGTGTGTGTGTAAAAATTGTTTTGTAATTATATTTGTAATTTTTTTTAAAATAGCATATATGGGCACTTTTCCTCCTTGGATATGTCATCCTTCCTTTTAACTCAACACTGCGTTTTCAAAATCTGCAAATGTTAGTATATAAAAACTTAATTTACTCATTTTAACGCTATATAATAGTCATTTTATGTACTAAATCTAGCCATATTTTAAAATAGGTACTTTGTTGTTTCCAAATTTAAGATATTATAATAATGTTAAAATGAACATCCTGGTACAGGTCTTCTTTGTACAGCGGGTTTGCTGTATCTTACAGGATATGCATTTTTAATTTTACCCAGTGAGGAAGTTCATTTCCCCACATAATTAATCACTAGCTTCTGATATCATCAAGTTAATTTTTAATAATATAGTGTCGATATAACCACAGTGAAACATCTTGTTTTGTAAACCACTGAGGGTGAGCATCATTCATGTTGTTTTTCACTTTTTTCTTTTTCAGGGGGTCTTTTTTTGTCTTCTAATTAAGCTATTTTTTCATGTCTTTAAGCCCATTTCTCGATAGAATTGTTCATCTGTTTATCATAATGATAAAGTATAGATCTTTTAGTACTTATCTTTGATTTACCATAAATTTTATAGATTTTTAAGGGAAATACATTAAACCTATTTATCATGTCAGTAACTAAAAAAACCCTTCATAAAGACATTTTCTTTCTAAGCTGACTCTGTTTCCAACATACCAAGGCCTCAGGAACATGACAGCAAGTGGAAAGGAAGAAGATAAAACTGTTGGTACTTACTGAGAATATGTCCCAGGAGAAAGAAAAGAAATCCAATGACCCTGCCTATGTCCTTGTTAAGTGGACCTCCTGATATTTGCTAACAGGAGGAAAACTTGTCTACTGTCCTTATCTACGTCCTTAGTTGAAAGCTCCTAAATAAAGAATTACCAACATTAAATAAACTCTGAGTCTATGAAACATGGTTCTTTGAAGATGGTTATGCAGTCTGTAAACATCTCTGGATTATAAAAGAGAAGTTTAAAAATTTGTATTTCTTTCTGTGTGAGAAATCTTACAAAATAGCCCTTGTGGTCCTCATCTATTATTCTGGGCCAGGGAGATGAGTCTCCCATGGAAAACAAGATCCTGTGGAACCACACAGAGTGTCCTACAACTCTTTTTACTATCACTGTGCTCTTTGATTCTAAGTTATCAGTAAAACTGATCATGAATAAGATCTTTCTGATTCATGGAATTCCATTTGACAATCCAACCGTAGGGGTTTGTTCACAAGTGTTGGCAGCTATTTTGTCAGGGCTAAGCTGAATTTCTGTACTGTCTAGGGTCTACCTAGCTTCTAGATTCTCTCTCTCTCCGCCTATGTGATTTTACTTGACACATCATGGAAACCGTCTTTCTACTGATTTCAGTTTCTTCATGAAATGCTCTCTCTGCCATCTTCCTGCTTACTCTCGCCTCAAGACAACTGTTAAATTCTTCTTTTCCTTCCTAGCAAAGGATTCAGGGATGCTCCATTTCAGCCAGGGCCTTGAAGAAAAATTAGATTTTACCTAGAAAAACAGCACATAGCTTATGAATGTGGTAGAGTTATGTTATGCTTTGTTTTAATGGGGCCAAGAATTGAGTTGAGTTAATATTCTTTAACATCCACTTAAAATGTAAACTGAACACACATCTCCTTTTGCCACATCACCTTTCTATAAATAAAATGTGTTACTTTGTTAAAATTTTAAAATATTGATAAACCAGCTTTCAGAGTAAAAACTTTTGGTACTGGCTGATCGGAAGACTGATTCTGTGAAAATCACATACCATCTCATAGGTAGAAACATACAAACTATTAATAAAATTCATATAAAAATAAAAAACTTATTAAAACTATGACTAAGCATTTTACAATGGTATTTTACATCCTCGGATGCTCTGTAACTATTTGTTTATTACTGACTATTCCTGGGGATAAGCTACTTGGATTCTATCTGAAAATGAGGAAAAGGTCATTAAATTAACTTGCTCACAAAGTTTTCAACAGGCTCTCAATGGCATAAAGATTGAGAAATTAAAGTCAATATCCTTATTTTGTTCTCAGTGTTGAATAGTCAATCAATGCGGATCCTTAGAAAATCAATGTCCACAGGCTATTGGATCCCACAAGAGCTACTTTTTAAAATCATTATTAAAATAGATAGAAAACCAAGGTAATTACATCATAAGACAGTAAATATACAATAATCATGATGAGAAAATTCTGTCATTCCAAAAAATGACATATATAGACTCTTTTTTTTATTTTTGGAGTTGGAGTCTCCACTCTGTCGCCCAGGCTAGAGGGCAGTGGGACGCTCATGGCCACTGTAGCCTTGACCTGCTGGGCTTAGGCGATCTTTCCACCTCAGCCTTCCAAGTAGCTGGAACTACAGATGCATGCCACCATGCCTGGATAATTTGTTTTTTATTTATTGTAGAGACGAGGTCTCATCAAGTTGCCCAGTCTTGAACCCCCAAACTCAGGCAATCCTCTCGCCTGGGCCTCCCAAAATGCCAGGATTACAGACTGAGCCACGGCACCCAGTCCAGATACAGACTCTTAATTTTAACCAGTTGATAAAAAAATACTTCAAACAGAGGAATACAAAAATATATGAATAATATTAGGAGACGTTCTTCCTCAGCACAGTATAAGCAATTTCTTCAAGACCCAAGAAAATTGCCTTTAAATGAACACAGGTAGAAAAAGGATGCCAGGATAAGAGGTGACTCACCAATTGCCCTTTCAAAAATCTGGTTGATGGTCACTATCAAGGATGAAGAATATATTAAACTCAACACAAATATATTATCTAATTTCACTGCTATAAAGTAAGTGGGAAATACACATACCAGTTACAGAAGACAAATCAATATAATTATAATATGGTGTTAGGGAGAGACAAAGAACTGAGATAACTGGTCAGTAATAGAAACTGTTGCACAGTTTATCTTCCAGATTCTGGAGTCAGACTTCCTGAACTCCATAAACTGATGCTGTGCTTACTGTGACCGTGGGCAAGCGACTTAAACTCTCTGACCCTCCTTTGTAAAATGGGAAAAATACGAATTAATAGTGTATTTAAGGGTAACCCCCTTGGGTCCCCTCCCACTGTGGAAGCTTTTCTGTCCTTTCACTAAATACTGCTTTCTTTTAAAAAAAAAAGTATATTTCAAAGACTAAAATATACAATTAAAATTAATAGCTATTTCTATTAAACAAAAAATATGTTAAAGGGTTGGAGAATTATGAACTGTTTGAAATTGTGTTTGACATATAATGAAATGTCTATTCAGGTCTTTTGACC
Organism: Carlito syrichta; assembly: GCF_000164805.1. Classification (NCBI taxonomy): domain Eukaryota; kingdom Metazoa; phylum Chordata; class Mammalia; order Primates; family Tarsiidae; genus Carlito; species Carlito syrichta. Next base: position 27,238 of record NW_006979382.1, on the reverse strand, counting down.
ATTTTCTAATCAGATTATTTGTTTCACTGCTACTGAGTTGCCGGAGTTCCACATCTACTCTGGTTGCGAATCTCTTGTCAAATGAATTGTTTGCATTTTTTCCTCCCATTCTGCAGGTTGCTTCTTCACCCCCTTTGTTTTGTTTCCTTTGTTGTGCAGAAGCTTTTTAGCTTGATGTAATATCATTTGTCTGTTTTCGCTTTGTCTATTTTGTCTGTGCTTTTGAAGTATCACCCAGAAAACAATCTTTGCCCACACCAATGTCCTATAACATTTTCCCAGTGTTTTCTTCTAGTAGTTTCACAGTTTCAGGTCTTACAGTTAAGTTTTTAATCCGTTTTGAGTTTATTTCTGTGTACAGTGAATGACGGGGATCTGGTTTCATTCTCTTGTATGCAGATATCCAGTTTCCCCAGCATCATTTTTTAGAGACCCTCTCCTCAGTGCAAAAATCCTTAACAAAATACCAGCAAACAGAATTCAACAACACATTAAAAAATAAAATTCACAGCTGGGCTTGGTGGCTCAGCCTGTAATCCCGTGCTTTGGGAGGCTGAGGTGAGTGGATTGCCTGAGCCCGCAGGTTCAAGACCCGCCTGGGCAACTTGGCGAGACCTCATCTCTACAATAAATCAAAAAATTAGCTGGGCGTGGTAGCATGTGCCTGTAGGCCTGTAGTTCCAGCTACTTGGAAGGCTGAGATGGAAGGATCACCGGAGCCCAGCAGGTCAAGGCTGCAGTGGCCGGGAGTGGTCACTGCACTCCAGTCTTGGTGACAGAATGAGACTCCAACTAAATATATATATCTCTTCACGATTGATTGAGATTCCTCCTATGGAAATCATTCATGAAAGGACAGCTTTCAGTCTCTTTCTTCAGTCCTCCCATCAATTTCATAGCTATTCAGAAATTTTTTCTGCTTAAATTAGCTATAAGGGATGCTGCCATCTACTATGAATGCTAGTTCTTTCTCTTTAAGCAATATTAACATTTTGAAGGGCTGTTAACAGGATTTATTGGAACATTTCATGCAAAGCACTGAACACATACCTGCCAAAAACCAGTTGTTTTGTTATTGTTATTCCTATTTATCTTATCATTATGTCTAAGTGACTTAGAGCATCTGGATTTGAATTATGGCTTTAGCATATATTCTTTGTGCAATCTTGGTTAAATTGCTTCTCCACTCTGAGGTTTGGTGTTGGGAGCCAGTCTTGGAGGTCCACATGATTGACAGGGTCCCGGTGGGCTGAAGACCCCGGGCTGCAGGGCGAGCCCGGGAAGCTGAGGCCCTTCTGTCTTCCACCTTTGCTGTTTGATATGGCTGAAGAAATTCTGTGCAGTCGTGGAAGAAGAAAATGGCATATTTATGCGAAGTACTCACACCTAACCTGAGAATGTCATGGTTCATTTTCCCATTTTCCCACTATGCCGCTTGGCCTTTTCTAACATATGCAGGGGTTAAACTCTGAAGCACATCAAGAATGCTTTCTTTCACTTGGTTATAAGTTACTAGATATTGCTTGAATAAAAAGATACTAGTATATTCACTCCTTATTTGATTTAGAATTATGCAGTTTAGTGTTTAAGACATAAGGTTTTTTAGAAGTACAAGTTTATGGTAAGTTTATTATGAGCTCATTATAAGTTCTAACACTTATCTAGGAGTTATGTAGGTGATTTATAACACTGTCTTCACAGACTTAGGATAAAGATTAATCGTTAAGGTTTTTACTTAATTCTATAGTTAAATTTTAAGTAAACATTTATAGAGTGGACTTTCACTGAATTCATAATATACTAATTAGATACTTTTATGATAATTAACTAAATACAGAAAGCAACCTTGGGGGCCTGGGAAATGTTATTAAAAGCTTTTTTTGAGTTTTCTTTAGAAATAAACACTGCAGGATAAGAGAAAAGTAACGAAGATACCTGGACAAGAAAGGCGATTACAAAAGCTTTGAAGGTTGTAAAAGCCCAAAAGAGAACTGCTACATGAAGGACCGTGCACCTGGGAACTTTCTTGAAGCACTTCAAGGACTGTAATTTGGGACTCTTTTGAAGAAAGTTGCCGGCAGGGCTATTCTAGACATGATAATTGTTTTATCCATGTATTAATCATAATTGGTAAATGTAATATCATACAAGTTTATATAATCAATATACATATGTATGAGGGTTGACAAAAATTATTAGGCTCTGGTTATGTTTAACAAGGTTTTTACTTTGTGTCTTTAATTAAGTCTTAGTGCTATAGTTTAGTGTTTTATAGCTACTTTGAAGATTGTTTTAAGTTCATAAGTTTAAGTTCACACAATGATAAAGCTGGA
>NW_006979382.1:0-24885 GCF_000164805.1 Carlito syrichta | reverse complement strand
CTGGAGTGCAGGGGCCGCTCCCAGCCACTGCAGCCTTGACCTGCTGGCTCCGGCAATCCTTCCGCCTCAGCCTTCCAAGTAGCTGGAACTACAGGCATGCGCTACCATGCCTGGCTAATTTTTGATTTATTGCGAAGATGAGGCCTTGCCAAGTATCCCAGGCGGGTCTCGAGCCCATGGGCCCAGGTAATCCACTCACCTCAGCCTCCCAAGGTGCGGGATTACAGGCTGAGCCACCAAGCCCGGCTGCATGTTCTATTTTTATTAATGAGTTGCTTAGCTTTTATTTTACTTGACAAGGAAAACACATCTGAAAAGTAAAAATGCTTCCTGACATAGGTTACAGAGCTGCTTTTTTTTTTTTCTGGCTAATATGCTTTTCTTCCAATTTTTAAAATTTATTTTCATGTAGGATTTTATTCTATTTTGTAAGCATTAGGTCTCTGAAGTACTCAATATGAGTATGCATATAATACTCCAAATTCAGAATTCGTTCATGCTTATTAATATTCCAAATGCATTATTCATTTTTAATAGCTTGACTACAATATCCCAAAACATGCTGATTAGATAGCAGTATGAACTGAGTCTAAGGAGAAAAGCATGTCTGTGAAAACACCATTGAAAACTGAGATTTCATTTTAGATCAACATACTTCTGTTATTTGAGGAAACTTTTTCCTTTTCAATACAGAAATATTTTACATTGAAAAAAACATACAGCTTGAGTACATAAAATGTAAATTCAAAACACATTACAGATTTTCCATTTTTAAAGGAAAGTTTTAAAAGTATGGAAACAGTGAAAATGCTGTGTGTGTGTAAAAATTGTTTTGTAATTATGTTTGTAATTTTTTTTAAATGGCATATGTGGGCAATTTTCCTCCTTGGATACATCATCCTTCCTTTTAACTCAACATTGTGTTTTCAAAATCTGCAAATGTTAGTATATAAAGACTTAATTTACTCATTTTAACTGCTATAGAATAGTCATTTTATGTACTAAATCTAGCCATATTTTAAAATAGGTACTTTGTTGTTTCCAATTTTAAGATATTATAATAATGTTAAAATGAACATCCTGGTACAGGTCTTCTTTGTACAGTGGGCTTGCCATATCTTACAGGATACACATTTTTAATTTTATCCAGTGAGGAAGTCCATTTCCCCACATAATTAATCACTAGCTTCTGATATCATCAAGTTAATTTTTAATAATATAGTGTCAATATAATCACTGTGAAACATCTTGTTTTGTAAACCACTGAGGGTGAGCATCATTCATGTTGTTTTTCACTTTTTGCTTTTTCAGGGGGTCTTTTTTTGTATTCTAATTAAGCTATGTTTTCATATCTTTAAGCCCATTTCTTGATAGAATTGTTCATCTGTTTATCATAATGATAAAGTATAGACCTTTAGTACTTATCTTTGATTTACCATAAATTTTATAGATTTTTAAGGGAAATACATTAAACCTATTTATCATGTCAGTAACTAAAAAACCCCTTCACAAAGACATTTTCTTTCTAAGCTGTCTCAGTTTCCAGCATACCAAGGCCTCAGGAACTTGACAGCAAGTGGAAAGGAAGAAGATAAAGCTGTTAGTACTTACTGAGAATATGTCCCAGGAGAAAGAAAAGAAATCCAATGACTCTGCCTATGTCCTTGTTAAGCAGACCTCCTGATATTTGCTAACAGGAGGAAAATTTATCTACTGAACATCCTTAGTTGAAAGCTCCTAAATAAAGAATTACCAACATTAAATAAACTCTGAGTCTATTAGACATTGTTCTTTGAAGATGGATATGCAATCTGTAAATGTCTCTGGATTATAAAAGAGAAGTTTAAAAACTTGTACTTCTTTCTGTGTGAGAAATCTTACAAAATAGCCCTTGTGGTCCTCATCTATTATTCTGGGCCAGGGAGATGAGTCTCCCATGGAAAACAAGATCCTGGGGAACCACACAGAGTGTCCTACAACTCTTTCTACTATCCCTGTGCTCTTTGATTCTAAGTTATCAGTAAAGCTAATCATGAATAAGATCTTTCTGATTCATGGAATTCCATTTGACAATCCAACCGTGGGGGTTTGTTCACAAGTGTTGGTAGCTATTTTGTCAGGGCTAAGCTGAATCTCTGTACTGTCTAGGGGCTACCTAGCTTCTAGATTCTCTCTCTCTCCACCTACCTGATTTTACTTGGCACATCAAGGAAACCATCTTTCTACTGATTTCAGTTTCCTCACGAAATGCTCTCCTCGCCATCTTCCTGCTTACTCTTGCCTCAAGACAACTGTTAAATTCTTCTTTTCCTTCCTAGCAAAGGATTCAGGGATGCTCCATTTCAGCCAGGGCCGTGAAGAAAAATTAGATTTTAGCTAGAAAAACAGCACATAGCTTATGAACATGGTAGAGTTATGTTATGCTTTGATTTAATGGGGCCAAGAATTGAGTTGAGTTAATATTCTTTAACATCCACTTAAAATGTAAACTGAACACACATCTCCTTTTGCCACATCACCTTTCTATAAATTAAATGTGTTACTTTGTTAAAATTTTAAAATATTGATAAGCCAGCTTTCAGAGTAAAAACTTTTGGTACTGGCTGATCGGAAGGCTGATTCTGTGAAAATCACATACCATCTCATAGTTAGAAATATACAAACTATTAATAAAATTCATATAAAAATAAAAAATTTATTAAAACTATGGCTAAGGCATTTTACAATGGTATTTACTCCTCAGATGCTCTGTAACTATTTGTTTATTAACTGACTATTCCTGGGGATAAGCTACTTGGATTCTGTCTGAAAATGGGGAAAAGGTCATTAAATTAACTTGCTCACAAAATTTTCAACAGAGTCCCAGTGGCATAAAGATTGAGAAATTAAAGTCAATATCCTGATTTTGTTCTCAGTGTTGAATAGTCAATCAATGCGGACCCTTAGAAAATTAATGTCAGCAGGCTATTGGATCCCACAAGAGCTACTTTTGAAAACCAAGGTGATTACATCATAAGACAGTAAATATACAATAATCATGATGAGAAAGTTCTGTCATTCCAAAAAATGACATATATAGACTCTTTTTTTATTTTTGGAGTTGGAGTCTCACTCTGTTGCCCAGGCTGGAGGGCAGTAGGATGCTCATGGCCACTGTAGCCTTGACCTGCTGGGCTTAGGCAATTCTTCCACCTCAGCCTTCCAAGTAGCTGGAACTACAGATGCATGCCACCATGCCCAGCTAATTTTTTTTTATTTATTGTAGAGACGAGGTCTCATCAAGTTGCCCAGTCTTGAACCCCAAAACTCAGGCAATCCTCTCACCTGGGCCTCCCAAAGTGCTGGGATTACAGACTGAGCCACGGCACCCAGCCCAGATACAGACTCTTAATTTTAACCAGTTGATTAAAAAAATACCTCAAACAGAGGAATACAAAAATATATGAATAATATTAGGAGACGTTCTTCCTCAGCACGGTATAAGCAATTTCTTCAAGACCCAAGAAAACTGCCTTTAAATGAACACAGGTAGAGAAAGGATGCCAGGATAAAAGGCGACTCACCAACTAACCTTTCAAAAATCTGGTTGATGGTCACTATCGAGGATGAAGAATATATTAAACTCAACACAAATATATTATCTAATTTCACTGCTATAAAGTAAGTAGGAAATACACATACCAGTTACAGAAGACAAATTAATATAATTATAATATGGTGTTAGGGAGAGACAAAGAACTGAGAAAACTGGTCAGTAATAGAAACTGTTGCACAGTTTATCTTCTAGATTCTGGAGTCAGACTTCCTGAGCTCAATAAACTGATGCTGTGCTTACTGTGATCATGGGCAAGCGACTTGAACTCTCTGACCCACCTTTGTAAAATGGGAAAAATACTAATTAATAGTGTATTTAAGGGTAACCCCCTTGGGTCCCCTCCCACTGTGGGAGTTTTTCTGTCCTCTCAATAAATACTGCTTTCTTTAAAAAAAAAAAGTATATTTAAAAGATTAAAATATACCATTAAAATTAATAGCTATTTCTATTAAACAAAAAAACATGTTAAAGGGTTGAAGGATTATGAACTGTTTGAAATTGTGTTTGACATATAATGAAATGTCTATTCAGGTCTTTTGACCATTTTCTAATCAGATTATTTGTTTCACTGCTACTGAGTTGCCGGAGTTCCACATCTACTCTGGTTATCAAATAAATTATTTACATTTTTTCCTCCTATTCTGCAGGTTGCTTCTTCACCCCCTTTGCTTTGTTTCCTTTGTTGTGCAGATGCTTTTTAGCTTAATATAATATCATTTGTCTGTTTTCACTTTGTCTATTTTGCCTGTGCTTTTGAAGTATCACCCAGAAAACAATCTTTGCCCACACCAATGTCCTATAACATTTTCCCAGTGTTTTCTTCTAGTAGTTTCATGGTTTCGGGTCTTACAGTTAAGTTTTTAATACGTTTTGAGAGTTTATTTCTGTGTACGGTGAATGATGGGGATCTGGTTCCATTCTTTTGTATGCAGATATCCAGTTTCCCCAGCATCATTTTTTTAGAGACCCTCTCCTCAGTGCAAAAATCCTTAACAAAATACCAGCAAACAGAATTCAACAACACATTAAAAATATAATTCACAGCCGGGCTCGGTGGCTCAACCTATAATCCCATGATTTGGGAGGCTGAGGTGAGTGGATTGCCTGAGCCCACGGGTTCGAGACCCACCTGGGCAACTTGGCGAGACCTCATCTCTACAATAAATCAAAAAATTAGCTGGGCGTGGTAGCACGCGCCTGTAGGCCTATAGTTCCAGCTACTTGGAAGGCTGAGACGGAAGGATCACCGGAGCCCAGCAAGTTGAGGCTGCAGTGGCCGGGAGTGGCCACTGCACTCCAGTCTGGGTGACAGAGTGAGACTCCAACTCAAAAAAAAACAACAACAACAACAACAACAACAACAACAACAAAATATATATATATAAAATTCACCACGATTGACTGGGATTCTTCCTATGGAAATCATTCATGAAAGGACAGCTTTCAGTCTCTTTCTTCAGTCCTCCCAACAATTTCATAGCTATTCAGTAATATTTTTCTGCTTAAATTAGCTATAATGGATGATGCCATCTACTCTAAATGCTAGTTCTTTCTCTTTAAACAATATTAACATTTTGAAGGGTTGTTAACAGGATTTATTGGGACATTTCATGCAAAGCACTGAACACATACCTGCCAAAAATCAGTTGTTTTGTTATTGTTATTCCTATTTATCTTATCATCATGTCTAAGTGACTTAGAGTATCTGGATTTGAATTATGGCTTTAGCATATATTCTTTGTGCAATCTTGGTCAAGTTGCTTCTCCACTGTGAGGTTTGGTTTCCTTCTCTGTTAACCAGGCAAAAAGTATGACTACTTTACAAAGTTACTGTGAAAATTAAATGGAGTATATAAACATTTTTCTGTACTTATTGATATTGATTTCCTGTACTTATTGATTCTACTTCAATCAAATTCATGATCCATACTGCTTCCTGTTATTGAATGCCAAGACCTCACCTTGTTTCCTGAGAACCAATGGAAACTCTTAGTTGGAAGCTCACAATGCCTCTACATTCCACTGCCCCTCCTTATTCAATTCAAATCCATTTTTCAAGTTGCTCCTTTTCATGGATTATTTTCAGTCACTTGCAACCTACCATGATCCATTCCCTGATCTTAGAACTCCTACAAACAGCACTATGCATTTTAACACGTTGCTTTTTCGCAGTTCATATAATTTCTTTCTTTCTTTCTCTTTGAGATAAGTGAAAATGACAATTTTTTTAAAATCTAGCAGAGCTCTTAAAAGAGTTTAGTGTTTAGTAGTCACTTGAAAAATTGCTGACTAGATAATGTATATACTATGTCATATACTGAATTTAATTATATATTATTTTTAGGATAATTAAATATCATTAAATCAGAGAATTAAAAATAATTAAATTAAGAGAATTTAGATCTAAATTCTTGGGCAAAAGCCATTGAAAATGATATACATTATATTTTTCTTACTATATTTAAATTATATTTTTCTTATTAATGTCTTTATTTTTACCAAAACAATCCTACCTACTTCTAATTTCCTTTCCTTTTGCTTTTATATTCTACCATAGAGATGCTAAGAACTTTAAGTGAGCTGACAAAGTGAGCATATGTCATAAACCAGTGTCAACATCAAAACATGGGAATGACTGTTCCTTCTACACGTTTATCAGCAGCGATGTGCAGGATAAAATGCTGCACAGAAAAATGGCTTGAAGCACTGGTCCTCAACCTTGGCTACATATTAACATCATCTAGCAATCATACCATCACACCATGCCAGGATTCCAAACCCAAAGAGCGCCATTTAACTTGTCTGCCATACGACTCAGCAACAGTGTATTTAAAAATTAGCTAGATAGTTCACATGAGCCATGAGGGATGAGAACCACTGGCTAGAGACAATTCTCCAGTTAGGACGCTCTCTGATTCACTTTCCTCTCACTTCTTTGCTTTAGGAACATTCTACCTGCCTGGAGGAATTTAAAGCCATTAATCTAAGCACCCATTGGCTGTCAGCAAGGGCATCTTTGGCACATATGTACAAGTAAAGATGATAGGATGGCTTCATTTTCAAAACTATTTTCTGGAAGTATCTTTCTGTAATTTTAATAGGCTATAAGGGTGTCCACTACACTGGAGATAAAGTAACAATAAAATATCAGCCTGGCAAGAACAGAGGGATCGAGAAAAGGGAAAGAAGAGAAAAGCCTATATCTACATTAACTGTAAATTAGAGCAACAGTGTCAAATTACAGATACCTGATTGATGGTTCCCAGGTTATCAGCAAAGCTATTTTATTCCAACAGAAGCAGAGATACAATAGATTTTCTCAACAAGCTGCAACTTCCCAGGGTTACCAGACTCTGAGAGCCATAATGCTGCACCTGAAAACTAAAGATAAAAATGATTAAGCTGCTAATTTCTATCAAGTCAAGTCAAAATGTATTTAGTGGGCATTTTCTAAGAATTTACTACTGAGCTAAATGCTGTAGGGAGTACAAAGGGTGTCAATATAATTCTGGGTCAGTCTCAAGCAAAGTTGCAAAACAGACAAATTATAATGATATAGGTACTGAGATTTTCTGTAGCAGTTAAAATCTCAAAACGTGAAACAAGATGCTAAAATGGAAGTTTTAGCTGAAGTAGCAGAAAAGACATAAAAGAGTTTAGATGATAGACTATATACAGAATGAATAAAAGAGATGATAAAACAAGATACTTAAGCCCTACCCTTCTGGAAAGATACACACACACACACACACACACACACACACACACACATCTACCTACCTACACACATAAATACAAACAAAAGGGTAAGAGCAGTAGTTTGAAGATGTCTTTGGGGGAGAGTCACTGGTGCTCTGAGTCCCACTTCCACGCTGGAGAAGTACAGGTGGGAAGAATTTCCCTAACTGCCACAAGTCAAACAGAGGAGCTTTAGAATAATGAGAAAAAATGTGGGACACTGAATGTTCATCTAGAGGCAATTAAAGTACTCATCATTAAATAAATGTAAAAGGATAGTGAGAGACAGTAAACTGCATCCCACAGTTATCAGAAAAAATGCCATTTGATTTTCACCACATTATGTTGTGCATAACTCATAACTAGAATTTCATTAAATCTGTCCTTTAATATAGCCAGGAAAAAGGAGCCTCCAAGGAGGTCCTCGAAACACAGAAATAGTCTATCATTGTTCTATATGTGCTTAAAACCACACCAAGGAGACAGTGCTTTCAACTCTAAATAAATAATGCCATGTGAAATGCCACCTCCATTTCCTTTAAGATGAACACTTACATGTAGATCTTTCTCAGATTGATATTTTAATAAGGCACATTAATTTTAAAAGTTAACCAATGGCAAAAAGACAGTGAATGGATTTTAGAGTTCGAGAGAGTCTTAATAATGGTATTCCAAATCAACGTATCAACTTAATGGAGGAATACAGCAAGCTATTAACACAGGAAATCACAGATATTTGTTTATCATTAGTTCTTAGTAAGATAATGGCCAAGACACACAATCTTCATAATTTGAACACCACTTGTAGATTTCAGATTTTTACAACATTTTCAGGTACACTGTACTTAAAAATAAGGGTACACCTACTTAAGCTCAAAAATGCTTTAATTGTGTGCTTACCTTCTTTCTTAATATATATTCTTTAGAGAACAACTTTAAGTGAGGGAAAAGTTCACAGTGCAATAAAGGAGACTAGAGAGAATGGGGATGAGGCTGGCAGTGCCAGGGTAGGTATGCAGAGTCTAACACTGCCTAAGCCCCAGCTCCACTCTGTATTAGTGTGACTAGAAACTTACCTAGCCTTTTATGTCTGAGCTTCCACATCTGTAAAATACTGACTGTGATAATATCTGCTTCGTAGAGTTTGTTATGTGCATATAAGTTAGACTGTAAGAATCCCTAACATCCTGACAGGCATTAGTAAGTGCTCAGTAAGCGAAATGCTGTAATGTAGAGTGATAACATAAAAGCATTAAAGGCTATATAATATAAATTTAATTTGCTGACCCTTGAAAAGTTAAATACTATAAATAAAATCCATTTTTCTAAAGTTACTGCAATCCTATTAGAGAACATTGCTGACAAGATAATTTAATCATGAAGAACTTTTCTATAGAATAGCTTTGAATTATTATCTCCCCAAGACTTAAGTCCATACAAAGACTAAATAACCACTAACACAGTGTAAAATTCTATGACTATTATTATAAAAATGGTCTCTCTTCTTTTTTACATTTTAATTGACACACCCTTTTGTAAACATAGTGGAACTTTTAAGAAAGGCTCACGTGGAAGCCAGGACTGGCAATATTATATGGGAGGCAACTGCAAACAGTGGAAGAACTCGCTCAACCACCATGCCAATCTCTTTCTATTACATCTTTACTTATTTCAAAGGTAAGAGAGCTAGAAATAACTCTCCCCAGATTCCCCTGCAATTAGAATTTTGGAAATGAGTTGAGTTCTGCCAGTGTGAACTCATTTGAAACTATGATTCAGAAGTGCATTATGGAGGAAGAGAAGTCAGCAAAGGATATGCATTGTGTTGATACCAATTGTTCATGGTTCCAAATCTACTTAATTATTCAGGTCCTTAATTATGACAGAAGAAAAAACTACCTTAGCAGCCCAGTAGTATAGGGTATTATTCCTAAAAACTCAGCATTCTCAGACATGCCTTATCTGTATGTTCACCTGGAGGACTCAGAGAGCTCAGTGTCACATTAAAGTCTTGACATATGCAGGGGCAGACACTCCTACCACATGCCCAACTCCTTTGCCTATATGAACTGTGCAAAGGCAGAAAGACCTTGGATAAGGGCAGTGAATTCCTATAAAGTTAATTAAGTGGTGTTTCCAATTACACAGTGCTGTTCCAGATGCAGTTTCTTTCCTTGAAGGATCAACATTGCCCTTGACACTTGTTAGGCAAGTTTTGATGTGGAAGTTATTTTTTCTGCCCACCATCCCAATAAGCAGACAAAGCACAACAAATTGCATTCACCTAGCAGACAGTAATATGCTTTTCCTGTCCTGTCTAAGACTGTGTCTACTTGCTGGCTCTGTGTCAATATTTAGTTCACAAGGATTATAAGCATCAGAACATTCCGAAAACATATACTAGAATACTACACTGATGCCATCATGATGATATAGCAGGTGGTTTGAAGGGTCTCATAAGAAACATGCATGCAGGAGATAAACTCCCAGATTCAGGGACAGGATATAGTTTGGATGTTTCTGGACTTATTCAAGTTGGAATACTCTCTTCAAAGTGAAAAATAGTTACTTGGGTATTTCCAATCACAGAAAATACATGATGCTTGGGAGGCTTTTGTGAATATCAGAAGCAACATATATTAATTTGGTTTACCACTTAGAAGCATACATTGAGTACACTGTAAGGTCATAAGACCTTAAACATTGAGAAAAGCCTAGAGTTGTATATAAAGATCTCCAGCTGGTCTAATGTGAAGCTCTGCCCCATGGATCTGATGATCAGTAAGATTCAATATGCTCGGCACTGACAATACTACATGGATGCTGTATCCAACTCTAATTAGAAAATCACAAGGGGAGAGACCTCAGATTTGTAACAGTCATACTTTTCTTTGCAGGCAAATATTACATTCTGTACAGAAAAACAACAACAAAAAAACCCCCACACCTCTTTGCTTATGCTAGTTGGCCCTACCATAGATTGAATGCCTGCCTGATTGCAGGACACCAAGTGATTTAATATCCAGAGCTACACATTTAAAAAAAGCATTATCTAAAGTCAGGTCTGCACAGCAATTCTCCATCATCAAGCCATCATTAAGCAGCCGTAGTAGATACAAAACTAGGATCAAAGAGAAAGTAAAAGCAGACGTGTTGCTTCATCAGTGGTTCTTATAGATCCAAACGGAAGACCACTCCCTCAAAAGTTAAGGTGTTGTTCAGTATTAGGAAAAGTATGTTGCAAACCTGTGACCAATATATGATGCTCTTTCTCCCAGAGGAGTGTTAGTCAGGGTGAATAAACTGCACCTAAACAGTACAGGTTGTAACTGCAGGTATTCCTCTAACAGAGTACCACAGTACTTAACCCAGCTATTATGTTTTTAATAAAAAATTTAGACGAAATATTACAAATCAAATTTTAGATTATGAAATTCTGGGAGAGACAGCTAGTGTTGTGGGTAGCAGAATCAAGATACAAATGAACTCTCTAAGAAACAAGAATGAGTTCCAAATAAGTGAAAGGTAATAGAGACATTTGTAAAGTTATGTCTCTTTTAATTTCTGTAGCCTGTTAACAACATCAATGCAAATTATAGATATTAAAATATTTGCTATCTGCTAAGCAGTTATTTAGCTTTGAGCTGAAAACAATTAATGTCCAGAAGAATCCAAATCCTCAAAAAGGACCTGGTGGAACATTACTAAAGGTCTTCATATTTCCTAGAAGCCTCACGTGGGCTTGGACATGGGGCAGGCAGTGATTTCTGTTAGGCTTTGTCATTGTGGAAATGACTCCTTCAGATCAATGTGATTCTACCTGGGAATCTGGAATCCTCTGGAGACTTACCTAACAACCTTTATAATAGCCATCTGCCAATATGCAAAGTGCATTGTGCTTACTTATGACTTCCTTCTCAAAGGGAACAGATTAGTAAACAAAATTTAATTTCCTTATCATTGGGGACAGTGTGACATTTGAATAGAAGTCAAAAGTGAATAATAATAACAGCTTGCTATTTTATGTGTTCAAAAGAATGGGGGTGCTGTAAAACCATATGCTTTCCTATTTCCCTAAAATGACTTGTATTCTTTAGTCACTGGTATTTGCTTAAAGATATATATACATTGCTAATATCAGACATATCAAGTCACACAAAAATAACAAAAAAAGGTGAATGCCGGTGAGTTCACAACTGAATAGGTAAAATAAAATTTGAAAAACACAAGATCGAAGATACGTATGTGATAGAGACTGGTGACATGGAAGAACTCTCTATGGCTATATGCTAGAACACCAAAATGTTCTATTTCTATATCTGTTTGTATATATCTACCTATGAAGGAAATCAAGCTAAACCAACTAAGAATGTCTGCTGTGACTGCAGAAACTAAGATTTAGGCAAAAGTACTGGGATACTCTCAAGTATTTCAACAACACTGCCAATACCATTGCCTTCCTTTTTTGTAAAGTAATGAAACTGAGACTCAGAAATGTTAAAAAAGAACAGGTATCGGTGAGATTGTGGAGTAAAAGGAATGCTCATGCACTGTTGGGACTGTAAGCTTGTTCATCCTTTGTGGAAAGCAGATTGGAGATTTCTCAAAGAACTAAGAACAGAGCTACCAGTCAACCCAGCCATCTCACTTCTAGGAATATACCCAAAGGCAAATTACTCTACCAAAAAGACATCTACATCTGCTTCTGTTTACTGCAGCACTATGCGCAATAGCAAAAACAGGGAACCAGTCCAGATGTCCATCAAAAGTAGACTGGATAAAGAAAATGCGGTATATACTCACTATGGAATACTACACAGCCATAAAGAAGAACAAAATCATGTTCTTTGTAGCAACATGGATGCAGCTGGAGATCATCATTCTAAGTAAATTATCAAAGACACAAAAAACTCAATACCACATGTTCCCACTTATAAGTGGACACTAAGTACTGGGCACACATGGACACAAGGATGAGAACACACACCAGGTACTATTTTTGCTTTGGTAATTACTTCTGCTTATAGTGAGCAAGATACTTTATGTTTTTATTTTTTTGAGTTGGAGTCTCACTCTGTCACCCAGACCACAGCCTCATCCTGCTGGGCTCCGGGGATCCTTCTGCCTCAGCCTTCCAAGTAGCCAGAATTACAGGCACACATTACCATGCTCAGCTAATTTTTCATTTATTGTAGAGATGAGGTCTTACCAAGTTGCCCGGGTGGGTCTTGAACCCGCAGACTCAGGCAATCCACTTGCCTCAGCCTCCAGAAGTGCTGGGATTACAGGCTGAGCCACCAACCCCAGCCAGCAAGATACTTTAAAAAGCTATCAAAATGTAACCTAGCTTGGTTCTGATGTGAAAGGATACTTTTCAAAAGCTAAAAACAGTTACTCTCATATAAACATAGCATAAGTATATGTCAATTATGTATTTATATCATTTAATGAGGGTAAAGAACATCTGAGTTACTGAATATTGTATCTGGAAAAGAAATATTGGAATTAGACTACTAGGCTAAATACAAAACTGGTTAATGTTTAACATGATAAACCCCTACCATAACCTCAAGATTGATCTTCTCCTGTAGAGAAATAATTTAAATTGACATCAGAGAGAGATCTACAGGTTAATATGGACCTGCATAGAGTCAGGGCCCTATCAAGGATGCTCCCCTAGACACTTAAATAATCCCTGGGTTGTTCTGTTAGTGCCCTAGTGTCACTGAGGGTCCACCAACTACCATCTGACTTATTTCCAGGTTTTCAATAATATGTCTTAACATACTAGAAAAAGCAATACATGTTAATGTATTCCTGAATTTTCAGAAAAAATAGAGAGATACTCAATGGTCAAAATTAAAAAGAAGAAAAATACAACAAAATCAGATGGTGAACTTTCAGAAAATAGATAAGTTAGGGTTGCCTTTCTGGCAAACAGTACCACCAGCACAGACTGTTCAACTAAAATGTTCATACTTATAAAGTGAGAGAAAGCTTATGTTTTACAGGATTATGTCTCAAGGGCTATGTTACTGTGAAAGGTGGGCTGGTAAACATGTAATCTGCCAGAAAAACGTGTCTCCAGGAATTAATAACAGTAATACCAAACGTAGCACTAGCAATTGTCACCTCTGAGAATGTGCAAAGCCAGCCAAGTCTGCATGGGGTCTGCAATACTCCAGGAACCACAAGCTGGGCAACAATGATAATTCCTTCTGGTAAATGAAAGCTGCTACTACAAACCCACTCTTGAGGAAAACATTCTGTTTAGGTTTTCAGCATTCCTACAAGATTAAACTTATACCAACAGGAGTTAAAAACAAAAACTGGCCAAATAAACTTTAAAATGAGCCATTACCTATTAAACAGTAATAAAAAGCAACAAACTTGAACTTCCAAAGACTTCAGATACTAGTGATAAGTATCAGATAGGGAATATAAAATAACTATCAATAAAATAAAAAGAAGCCTTAAACAAATTTAAAAATGAAGAAATACAAGATTAAACTTTAAAACTCAGTGAATAAGCTAAATAATAAACTGGTTATAGATAAAAATAAGGAAGTAAAGTAAAAAATGAATATTGAAAAATTATCAAGAATATTTTGTAAAATGAATAACAGGAGTCACAAGATGGCAACAGAACAGGTTGCAGGGAGAGTCTCCACAAAAACGGGCCCCAAAAGACTCTCTATGCGAGTGGGTGTGTGCCAATGGGTGAGTGAAAGTCTGAGCAGAGACTCGGCTCATGCACCCAGGCTCTCCCCAGAGGTGACTGCAACCCACCACCGCCCTGAGAGTGGAGCCTCCAGCACACAGGAGCATCTGCTGTTCTTGGGGCTCCCTTGAGAGGAAGCAGCAGAACAGTCACCTCTCACCACCTGGCACCCAGCTCCCACCCTCACCCATGGCAGCAGACCAGGCATGAGCCGGAGGAACCGTGGAGAAGGCAGGTCGTAGAAATCTAGAATAAAGCTCCAGTGCTGGTGATGAGACCACAATGGGTATCGTCTTCTCTGCCCTGAGGCTGTGCATTGCCTCATCGTCCAGCTCCACCCAGCCTCCAAACCAGCACCCAGAGGTTATCTCATCAAACTCAGAGAGACAGGCGCCCCTCCCCCACACCGGAAAAGCACAGACACATCCACTCTGAATGGAGAACTTGACAACAGCAGCAGCAAGCCAAGTGAGTCCAGATCTGACCCACCTCCTCCCACAATAGTCCACAGGACAGCTGACACACACTGAGAGCAACCCTATCAGCCTGCGCTGAGAGTGGAGGGGATGGACTGGAGACCGGAGCCACTGAATGCTGCAGCAGCAGCCGAAAGGGACCTGGAGTTACAGAGCAGCCACAGAACAAGTTTTTTGTTTGTTTTAGGTCTTCTTTCTTCTCTCTGCTTTTGTTTATGTTTTCATTCTTGCTTTGTTTCTGCTATTTTAATTTTTTATTAGATTTTGTTTGTGTATGGGTATTTCTGAGGGCGAGTACCTCAACAGGGGTTTGTTTTGGTTGGTTATTCACATGATTGTATGTTTCTTCTGTCTTTATTTGCTTCTCTGTTTATTCATTAGCTGGGATGCCTGTATGTTTTCTATCTTCTTATTCTCTCTCTGCACTTTCCTTTTGTTTTCATCTTTCCTTTTTCCATTCTTTTCCTTTTTTTAAATCTTATTTTGCTTTCAGGGGCAAACATACACCCCCGCTGCATGGACAGATTGTAAAGTGGTGGGAAGTGGGTTCTAGGGGCTCACACCAGTCAGCAGATACTGGGATCTGCAGATAACTTGGAATAACAGCTCCCCCCTTAATTAAATCCCCAAACCACAAAAAGCACAGCCCCCCACCCCAAGTCCAGCTTCAAAAGTGAACAAAGCCAGAGGATACACATAAGGAAGAGTGGGAGATTGAGCAAACAGAAGTAAAAGCTATTCCCCCATCACTGAACAACAGAACTAAACAAGAGGTAAAAAACGGGGAAGGAAAACCAACACAAATAAAGAAAAACAAAGGAAGAATATGGGTCCTATACAGATTCCTAGAAGGACAACTGAGAATACAGACTTCAGAATTCAAACAATGAAGAGCCCCAGAATGAGTGGTCTCATACCACAAATCCAGATATCAAGATATTAATAGAAAGAATAAATAGACATGAGGAGAGATAAGAGGAAAGAATGAAGGAGTTGATAACTGACATAACAGCAATAAAGAATACAGAGAATAAAATAAATAACAAACTGATAACCATAAAAGCAGAATCAACCAAGCAGAAGAAAGAATCTCAGAGCTTGAGGACCAAAATGTGGAATTAACTCAAACTGTTAAAAATATAGAAAAGAAGTTTTAAAAGATAGAAAAATGCCTCCAAGAAATGAGCAACTATATCAAGAGGGTGAACCTAAGATTAACTGGAATCCCTGAGGCAGATAGACAAAGACCACCCTGGAACAAACATTCCATGAAATTATCCAAGAAAACTTCCCTCAGCTTATCAGACATGTGACCATTCAAACACAAGAGGTTCAGAGAACCCCTGCAAGATGAAAAATGAGAAGACCAACTTCTATACACATAGTAATTCACTTACACAAAGTAGGTACAAAATAAAAAATCTTGAAGACAGCAAGAAAAAAGGTCAGACTACCCACTGGAGAAGACCGATTAGAATAGCAGCAGATTTATCTACAGAAACACTTCAAGCTAGGAGAGACTAGAGTCCAATCTTCACAGTTCTCAAAGATAAAAAGTTTCAACCAAGAATTACCTACCCAGCTAAGCTAAGCTCCATCAGTGATGGAGAATTAAAATCTTTCCCAGATGTTCAATCCCTAAAAGTTAATGCCACCTCCATCCAGCTCTAATAAGAAACATCTAAGAAAGTATTAAACACAGAAAGAGAAAAAAAGAACAATGTCCTTTCCAAGAATGCAGAAAAAAAGATTGAAAACACACATAAATTAATTCAAAGAAATCAAAAGACAACAGACAGCAGTAGCAAAAATGAGCTCTATAAGAACCTCATGACAGGGATAAACTCTCACATCCCAATAATTAGCCTGAATGTGAATGGACTAAATATACCACTAAAAAGACATAGAATGACAAAAAAGATCAAATATCATGATGAAACAATCTGTTGTCTAAGAGACTCATCTCACCAGAAAGGACACACACAGATTCAAAGAAAGAAGTTGGAAAACAAATTTTCAGGGGAACAGAACACAAAAGAAAGCAGGAGTTGCAATCTTAATATTAAACTAAATAACTTTTCAATTATCCAAAATTTAAAAGATGCATAAGGTCATTACATAATGATAAAAGGATCAATCCAAAAACAGGAAATATACATTTTTAACATATATGCACTCAACATAGGAGCACCAACTTTCATGAAGTAGCTACAAGGTAAACTAAAAAACGATACTGACTCTAGCACTATCATAGCGAGGGACTTAAATACCCCACTAACAACCCTAAATGGAACATTAAGACAAAAAGTCAACAGGGAAATCCAGAACCTCAACGTGATGCTTGACCAAATGAACTTGAGACCTACAAAACACTCCACCTAACAACCATGGAATATACATTCTACTCAGCATCACGTGGATTGTACTCTAAGATCAACCACATTCTTGGCCATAAATCAAGCATTAAAAAATTCATAAGATTGAAATACTGCCATACACCTTCTCAGACAATAGTGGAATGAAAAGCATCAACACCAACAAAGTTCCCCCCAAACCCACAAAGACCATGACAGTAAACACCATTAAGCTGAACAACTCCTAGGTCAACACAGAAATTAAAGATTCCTGGATACAAACAAAAATGAAGAAACATCTTACCAAAACCTCTGGGATGTCATGAAAACAGTAATAAGAGGGAAATTAATATCTATATGAACACACATGAAGAAAATGGAAAGATCACAAGTTAGCAGTCTAACAAATCACCTAAGAAAACTAGAAAAGCAAGACCACCAAAACCTAGCTTCAGGAGAAGAATCCAGGTCGTCAAAATAAAAGCCCAAATTCAGGACATAGAAGACAATAATATATTACAAAAAAACAGCAAAAGAAAAAGCTGGTTCTTTGAAAGAATAAACAAGACTGACGGACTCCTAGCTACACTGATCAAGAAAAAGAGAGAAAATGCACAAATAAACACAATCAGAAATATGTAACATCAAGTCACAACTGACCCTGAAGAAATACTAAAGATTATATATAAGAGATACTATATAACAGAGATTACTATATACACTTATATGGAGACAAACTTGAAAATCTAAATGAAATGGAGGACTTTTTGACACCACAGAACATCCCCAGGTTGAAACAAGAAGAAATCAAAACCCCAATAGACCAATAGTAACCCAGGGCATCGATAATGTCATAAAAAAACTGCCTACAAAAAATAATCCCTGGACCAGATGGCTTTCCAGAAGAATTCTGCAAAACATACAAGGAGCTGATAGCAATCCTATTAAAAGTATTCCAGGCAATCGATAAAGACAGAACTCTCCACAAGTCTTTTTCTGAAGCTAACATCACATTGATGCCCACACCGGGTAAAGATCTAACAAAGAAAGAGTACTACAGGTCAATATCCTTGATGACCATAGATGCTAAAATTCTCAACAAGATTCTGCACGCCAGATCCAAAAACACATCTCAAAAATCATCCACCATGACCAAGTAGGTTCATCCCCAGGATGCAGGGCTGGTTCACCATCTGCAAGACCATAAACATAATTAAATACATCAACAGCTGTAAAAACCAAAATCACATGATTACATCACTAGACATGGATAAGCTTTCAATAAAATCCAGCATCCCTTGTTGATAAAAGCCCTCGAACATCTAGGCATAGAAGGAACATACTTCAAAATAGTAGGGGTCATCTACAAGAAACCCACAGACAATATATTGCTAAACAGACAGCAATTGGAACGATTTCCCCTGCAAACTGGAACAAGACAAGGATGCCCACTCTCACCCCTCCTGTTCAACATAGTATTGGAAGTCCTATCTAGAGCTCTCAGATAAGAGAAAGAAATCAGGGATATCCAAATAGGAAAAGAGGAAGTTTAGTGATCCCTCTTTGCAATGGCATGATTTTATACCTCAAAAACCCGAGAGAAACTGCCGAAAACCTCCTGGAACTGATAAAAGGCTTTGGGAAAGTCTCAGGATATAAAATAAATTTGCAAAAGACAGTTGCATTCCTACACACAAACAATAAACAAATGGAAACCCAAATAAAAAGCACAATCCCATTCACAATAGCCACAAAAAAAAGAAAGAAAAAAGAAATACCTTGGCATCTTCCTAATCAGAGAAGCGAAAGACCTTTAAAACTAAGCCTATAAGACAATGCTCAAAGGTGATACAAACAAATGGAAAAATATTCCATGCTCATGAATAGGAAGAATCACCATTGTTAAGATGTCCATCCTACCCAAAGCAATCTACAGATTTAATGCAATACCAATTCAATTACTAGCAGCATTCTTCTCAGACCTGGAAATGACAATACAGAAATTCATATGGAAGCAAACAATCATGATTAGCCAAAACAATCCTTAGCCAAAGAAACAAAGCAGGAGGTATCACACTTTCAGATTTTAAACTTTACTACAAAGCTACAACGATCAAAACAGTCTTGTATTGGCACAAGAACAGGCATACAGACCAATGGAACAGGATAGAGATTCTAAAAGCAAAAACCTCAATTTCTTAACAAATTCATCTTCAACAAAACCTTCACCATCAACTATTGGAGAGAGGAGAATCTATTCAGTAAATGGTGCTGGGAAAACTGGCTGACCACATGCAGAAGATTGAAACAGGACCCCTACCTATCACCATACACAAAAATCAACTCTAAATTGATCAAAGACCTAAATGTAAAACGTCAAACTATAAGAATCTTAGAAAATACATGAGACACCCTTATGGAAATTGGAATTGGCAACCAACTCCTGATCAATACCCCAAGTGCCCATGCCATAAGATATGAGATAGACAAGTGGAACTTCATCAAACCGAAAAACTTCCACAACGCCAAAGAAACCATCCAGAGAGCAGGGAGACAGCCTACAAAATGGGAAAAAAATATTTGCCAACTGTGTATCTGACAAAGGCTTAGCATCTAGGATCTACAAGTCACTAAAATGTGCTGAAAAGAAAAAACAAACAAACAACTCCATTACAATGTGAGCAAAAGATATGAATAGACTCTCAAAAGAAGTCATATGAGCAGCCAACAGATAATGAAAAAATGTTCAGCCCCACTAATCATTAAAGAAATGCAAATTAAAACCACACTGAGATACCACCTAACTTCAGTCAGGATGGCCATCGTCAATAATTCAAAACAAACAAACAAAATAAAACAGATGCTGGAGAGGATGCGGGGAAATGGGAACACTTCTACACTGTTGGTGGGAGTGTAAACTAGTACAGTCTCTGCGGAAAACAGTGCGGTCATTCCTAAAAGAGCTAAAAATCAACCATCCATATGACTCTGCAATCCCCCTGCTGGGAATATACCCAGAAGAACTCAAATCTATGAAAAAGATACCTGCACATGCATATTTATTATAGCTTTATTCACAATAGCAACAAATGGAACCAGTCGTGCTGCCCATGGAAAGAGGACTGGATTAAAAATGTGGTACATAGACATCATTGAACATTGCACAGCTATAAACATGGACAAAATGATGAACACTGCAGCAACTTGGATGGACCTAGAGTCTATAATACTGAGTGATCTATCACAGAAATGAAGAACTGAGTGCCACATGTTGTCACTCATAAGCGGACCTTGAACAATTATCATACTTTAAGAAAGGGATTGGCAGTAGTGGGAAACTGCCAGGGAAGGTGAGCACACTTCACCAACAACGGCACCTGCATAATGAGCATTTGTATACCTAAGCCTGAATTGTACCCCACATATTTAAAATAAAAAATTTTAAAAAAGAAATTAAACTTAAAAAAAGGATAATATATGAATGGTGGTTAAGAAATAAAAAGAATAGAATGAGAGGACAAATATATTCAAATTGAGTTAAAAAAAATAAAGAAACTCTAATAGAAAAAACAACTTAGGAAGAGATAAAGGAAGAAAGTTTTCCAGCCATAAGTAACATGAATTCACAGACAACAAAAGTATCATGCATAGTAACAGAAATTAGACTGACAACATAGTTACTCAACAGCAACAGTAAAAGTCATAAGTGTTTGGTCTATTAGCTTCATAATACTGTGTGGCAACATATGTATTAACTTATAAATGTGTACAAACCAAGCTACTCTTTAAGAAAAAAGAGAAAACAAGACATCTTTGATGTATAAAATGAGTCCGTTTAACACTTAATTGTACTACAGGAGCTTAAAAAAGAAAAACAGCAGTCCTGGGAGTCTCTCTATTTGGTATTCTAAAGAGGCCTGTTTCCCTTGTTATGTCTATTTTTCAAAGTTTTAAAACCTACTTTTATATTTTATTTTATTCTGCATTAAATCAAATCATATCCTATTCTGACGTTGATGATGTACAGTAAGGAAAGGAAAATCATGCAGGAAAAAATAAAGATTAGGAAAGTTCATAATAAAATCTAGCTCAAATTTAATCAGGGCATGGAATAAATAAATGAATAAAATAAACTAAGAAAAGTAGTACAATTATCATACTTCAAGTTTGATATTGTGACAATTCAAAGTTCTTGAAGAAGAAAATAAAATGGATGAATCACAACAATCCTCAAATTCTAAGTAAAGGAATCTTCCTAGAACTAACAAAAGATCAGACAGAGAAAATGGCCAGATTTCTTCAGGTCCCAAACAAAATTGATACACTGATACCAACACCAAGATATATATAGAAAATATGAAATTCCAAATAAGAGGAAAGGCTCTTATTACTTCATCAGGCATCAGATGTTGGACCTCTTAACAGAGGAAAGGTACCGGCCAAATTCTAGACCTACAGTGTCACACTTAAAGGGAGATCACAGATTAATGTTCCCATTCGGGGAGAAAAAACGGAGAGACAAAAAGCTTTGAATAGAAAGAAAGCCTTCGGAATGACCACTGGTTAGTTATAACATTTACATAAAATGAAATTAAAAGTACGTTAAGTTTTTCTCAGTTTTAGAAATAATAGAAAATAACTGGGCTATTATTAGATTTCTGGTCAAATAATCATTTCTCTAGCCTCTGAACAGTAAAAGAAATAAAACAAAACATTACCTATATAAAAAATTTAAGCTGTAGTACCACAACAATAACTAAAGTGAAAAAATCATTGTAAGAAAAAAAAATCCATTAAATATGGAAAAAAAGGTGATGGTGGTGCTAGTCAAAAAACAAAACAAAAAACAGTTAAACTAGTTTAAACAATACTGAGGCCACAACAGATTACTAGCAAAAAATATAAATGGGCTATTGACTTAGAAATAAACAGAAATGGTAAATAACTATATGAAAAAATGTTCTGTAGTTAAAAATAAACAAATAAAAATAAAATTTAGGTATGATTTTTACTCATTAAATTAGAACATAATATTTAAGTAAAGTAAAAAATAAAAATACTGCATATTTACATTTACATGGTATTTTCTTGAAAAGCTAAACATCAAACAATGTGTGAATAGATAAAATTAGGCTGAATCCACAAAAGAAATATGACAAACATTAAGATTATGTAATTATATAATTTTTAATCAAGTTATAATACACAAAAAAAATCATGTAAGAAAAGCAAAGTCAGGCATGGTGGCTCATGCCTGTAATCCCAGTCCTTTGGGAGACTGAGGCAAGAGGATTGCCTGAGCCCATGGGTTCAAGACCAGCCTTGGCAACTTGGTGAGCCCTCATCTCTAAAATAAATTTAAAAATTAGCCAGGCATGGTTGCATGAACCTGTGGTTCCAGCTACTTGGAAGACTGAGGCAGAAGGATTGCCTGAGCCCAGCAGGTCAAGATAGCTGTGAGTGTGTCAGTGCACTCCAGTATGGGCAACAGAGTGAGGCTCTGACTCAAAAAAAAGAAGAAAGAAAAGAAAAAAAACAAGGAGTGGTTTCAAAAATACGTTTAAATATATATATGTGTGTACATTCACAAAGACCAAGAAAGGAAAACATTAAGATTCTAGAGAAGCAAGACTGTGAAAATTAATTCAATTTAATTTTAGACTTCTACTGATGTTGATATTTCTATTTAAAAAACTAAAGAAAATGTAAATTAGAGAACCAATTAGACTGGTATGATTGTAACTCATATACCATTATAATTCTAAAAGACACCCTTTTTTATACCTTTTGAAAAGATATGCAAACTAAGACTCCTATTTTGAAAGATTATCTAATACTTTCCAGATATGATAAAAAGAAAAATTAGATATAAAATAGATAGAAGATAAACTTTTCCAGATATTCATTAAACATTGGTTGTCAAATAAACTTATGGTAATAAACTTTACCAAGATGTAGGTTACGCAGCACCATAAAGTTGTCAGACTCTAACTAGATGGCAGCAATAAAAACAAACAAACAAAATAAATGCAAGAAAAGACAAAACTAGCTCTAATTTAATGCCACACTGAGAGCCCTGTCCAATGATTTGTTTTATAGAGTCTGGTGGGTAGGTTTCTGTACACTGGCTAAGATGCCTGTAGTCCATGAGCAATGCTGCTGAAGTTGGAGTCAAAAAATGAAACAAAACCAACAAATAGAAAACAAAGACAGTGAGAGAAAGAACTAAGACAATGCCCGAGTCAGTGATAGAAGCAGCACTGGGGACTGTTGGATATTTAAACATAGTGGGCTACAGGAAATTTGATCTCTCTGTCTCCATTTTACCTGACACCAGGGCCCTAAAAGCCACTGTGCCTGCATTATTCAGTCCTACTTAGAAAGAAAAGAAAAAAGATAGAAAAAAAAGTAAAATAATGCTAAACAAGAACCAAGTAAACATCTGACACTGTACCCCATAAATGTATACAACTATACTCTGTTAACTATAATGAAAATAAAAAGCAATAATTGAGAGGAATGTGAATAATATTAAAGAAATCAGAACAGGTTTTAGAGTCTACAAAAGCTAAGTTAATTATTGCTTTGTACGTGACATGTCATAAACTTCACTCAAGATGGTGTAGATTAATGGGAAGTGAAACGGGCACAAAATTCAGAGACAACCCAACTAATCATCAATGATACTCAGAACTCAAGTCAGCACAGATGTAAACAGAAAGATCTCACCAATGAGGACTCAATGCCAGGTAGCAAAGGTCAGCCTGGATAAAAAATAAAATCCAGATGATCCTGAACTCAAAAGTGTTCCCTGCCACTCAGGAAGCTTCACTGACTGTCTCTGTCCTCACAGAGGGGTACAGTTTTCAAAAAAATGCTAGAAATATCAAGAAGGACAAGTTATATCAAGTTTCTACTTTCCAGGGGAAAGTAAGAACAAATATAATGTATATATAATAAGAATAGAACGAATTGAGCTGCAGATAAAATGCTAGCAAGCATAAATATTTAGGAAAGTAAAAACCAATGAAAACAGCAAAGACACACACAACTAATGTCATCCAATAATTAATATAGGATGAATTACAACTTCACTCAATAATATGATTGGATACTAACATTTATAATTTTGAGCAAAACAAGTTACTAAAGAATATTTATGCTATAATTCAATTTACAAAAAGTTCAAAAGGCAAATAGGTTCTAAAACTATTTTTAAAAAGAAAAATAGTAGCATAAAAGTCAGAAATGTTACTGAAGAGTGGTGGCACACTTGTAGTCTTAGCTTCTCAGGTGACTGAGATGGGAGGACCACTTGAACTCAGGAGGTGAGGCTGCAGTGAGCTATGATCTCACCACTGTGCACGCCAGTCTGGGTGACAGAGAGAAACTATGTCTCAAAAAAAAAAAATCAGAAAAGTAGTTTTCTCTAAAGGGAGAGGGAAATGAGGGTACTAGCTAATTTTATTTCTTGACCCAGAAGTGTTTATTTTCTAAACACCTGTTAAAATTTGGATGTGTGTGTGTGTATGTGTGGGTGTGTGTGTGGGTGTGTGTAACACAATGCAGTTTCCTGTAAATAAGTTGTGTTTTGCAATGAAGAGGTCAAATAATGAAAACACAGTCATCACACTCTTGCAAAAACCAAAGGGCATGATAGAAATTGAACCCATGAATGTGGGGCGGTGTAAAGAGGGCAATTCAATAAAAAGTTCAGCAGGAAGCCGGGCTCGGTGGCTCAGCCTGTAATCCCGCGCCTTTGGGAGGCTGAGGTGAGTGGATTGCCTGAGCCCGCGGGTTCGAGACCCACCTGGGCAGCGAGACCTCATCTCTACAATAAATCAAAAAATCAGCCGGGCGTGGTAGCGCGCGCCTGTAATTCCGGCTACTTGGAAGGCTAAGGTGGAAGGATCGCCGGAGCCCAGCAGGTCGAGGCTGCGGTGGCCGGGAGCGGCCACTGCACTCCAGTCTGGGCGGCAGAGTGAGACTCCAACTCAAAAA
>NW_006979381.1:0-745 GCF_000164805.1 Carlito syrichta | reverse complement strand
TCTGACTTAGGAAACTGATGTAGCTAGCTAGCTGGTTAGCTAGCTGACTTCGCTAGCTGACAACTAGTCAGCTAACGAGATAGCTAACTGACTTAACGAGTTGGTTAATTAGTTAGCTACCTGCTTTAACTGGTTTGGAAACTAGTTAACTAGCTGACCTAGCTAGTTGTTTAAAGGTTGACTAGATGATTTAACTTGGTTGATGAGTCGGTAGTATAGTTAGCTGTTTTATCACATTGGCTGTCTACACGACCGACTTGTTAGCTAGCTTAACAAATTGGCCAACAGTCAGCAAACTAGTTAGCTGGGTTAGGTACTTGGCTGATTAGTTGACCCACTAGTCAGCTCTGTTAACTAGTTTGATGGCTGGTGTGCTGATCTAACTAGTCGGCAAATTTGTAGGCCGATTTGTTAGCTGGCCTAACTTGTCGGTGACAAGTTAGCTGGGCTAATTGTTGGCTGACAAGTTGGCCTACTATTCGGCAGATTGGTTAGCTGACTTAATTAGTTGGCCAGTTAGGTAGCTGACTGGTGAGCTGACTTAATTAGTCGGCCGGCAAGTGAGCCAAGAGGTGAGCTGATTTAACTCATTGTCCGGTGAGTAAACTGACAGGTCAACTGACATAACTAGTCAGCCAGCGAGTTAGCCGACTCCTCAGCTGACTTAACTATTCGACTGGTGAGTGAACTGACTACTCAGCTGACTTTAGTTGACTGGCGAGTGAGCCGACTGGTCAGAGGGCTT
>NW_006979380.1:0-1063 GCF_000164805.1 Carlito syrichta | reverse complement strand
TATGTATTCCCTCTGCTCTGTGGGAAGTTCATGGACAACCCCAGGCTGCTTAGTTATTTGTGCTAATTGCCTCTGGAGACACTGCCCACATGATTTTGGTTCCAAAGGTCCCTGGACTACTCTGTACATATTTCTTTCTGATAAAAGTACTCTTTTGGCCTAAACCATTCTTTAATCTATGATTACTGCATTAGTCATAGCTATCACCGTTACTATGAAGTCATATCCACTGGTACTAACGAATGTTTGTGCACTGATGTGTGCCATGGGCCTATGCTCAGGACATACCCTGGCCAGCCTATTCTGGGCTGTGGCTCTCTGATTCAGTGGGCCCAGGTCACAGGGTGCCAACCTTGGTGACACGACAGGTGTCAACAGCCTCTTTCAGACTGTGGCAGGAGTTTACAGAGAAAGAGAGAGAGAGAGAGAGAGAGAGAGAGAGAGAGAGAGGACACTGAGGCTTCTTTCCCAGGAAGCAGTGTTTATTCGTGCCAACACTGGCTCAGTGGATTCACATGCAAAGGCTGAGTCCCAAGTGCGGTGGGGTATTGCCTTTTATATATTTTTAGTTTCTTTGTCTCCCTTCTTAGGCCTATATATTATAACATACATTATGATTGGGTATTTTGCAGCTCAAGGTTGCAGCAGGGTTGCACATGCACACTACAGGTTGGGGCTACATTCCTTTCAAACATAAACCTTGCTAAGAAGTCTCTTTTCTTATGTTGCTAGGAGGACCCTTTAATTCTGGGAATATTCTGGGAAGGCTTTTATCTTACTATATTGGGAAGGCCCTTTCTCTATTGGGGGAAGGCCCTCATTCTATGAAGTTTGAAGGGGAGCTCCCTGCCTCAAGGCAGCTGAAGAAACCCCTGTTTTCCCTTTTTAGCTTATACACTGCCTCATACACATGGAAGTCAACCAATCTTATGATGACACTGGGTAACAAAACACCTCAATCTTACTTTAGAAAGATAGCATGGACATTTCTTAATAAATGAGGTAAACATACGCCTACCACATGACCCAGCAGTTGTACTCCTAGATATTTAGCCAAGAAAAA
>NW_006979379.1:4485-5025 GCF_000164805.1 Carlito syrichta | reverse complement strand
CCTACTATCTGATATAAGCCCCAGTGATTGACTGTCCTCTGTCATGGGTGCTGAGTGAATGGCTCTCCCCTGTGATAGGTATCCCAGTGACAGGCTACCTTCTCTGAGGGGTACACTAGTTATAAGCCTTCTTCTCTGATGGGTTCCCCAGTGACTGGCACTCCTCCATAATTAGTTCCTAAATGACAAGACCTCCTCTGCCATTGGAATCACTTTGAGTAAGTCTCCTCCAAACGAGTTTCCCAGTGACTAGCCCACTTCTTTTATAGGTTTCTCAGTGATTGATCTTCCTCCAATATATGTGTCTCAGTGACTCGTCTTCCTCTGAACTGTGTGTGCAACTCACTGGAAACTAATCTGTGATTGATGCACCAGTGACTGGTCCTTATCTATGGTGGTGGTTTCAGTGACTAACTCTCCTAAATAACTGGTGCTTTAGTTACTAGCCCATCTCTGTTACTGCTGATCAGTGAATAGCCCTTGTCCAAAATTAATGCCCCAGTGATTGGTCCTCCCTTGTGATGGATGACCTAGTGACTG
>NW_006979379.1:1901-3175 GCF_000164805.1 Carlito syrichta | reverse complement strand
CAGTGGCCACTCCCGGCCACCAGAGCCTCGACCTGCTGGGCTCTGGTGATCGTTCCACCTCAGCCTTCCAAGTAATCGGAAATACAGGCATGCGCTAACACGCCTGGCTGATTTTTTTATTGATTGTAGAGATGAGGTCTCGCTGCCCAGGCGGGCTCAGGCAATCCACTCACCTCAGCCTCCCAAAGGCGCGGGATTGCAGGTTGAGCCACTGAGCCTGGCAGCCTTCTTCTTTCATGGGTTCCTGAATGATACAGTCTCTTAAATAATGGGTGCTCATTTTATTGGCCCTTCTCTCTGACGGTCGTTGTCTGTGAGTGGTGACTAACTGAATGAATCTCTGCTGTAATGGACATAACTATGACAATACCTCCTCTGTGAGTACTCCTTCTGGTACTCCCCCACTGACTGGTACTCCTTCATAATGGGTGTTCCAATTACTGGCCCTCCCCTATGATGGGTGCCACCATGACAAACCCTCTTCTGTGATGGGTCTCCAGGTGATTAGTTCTCCTCTCTGATGTGTGCCTCAGTGGCTATCCCTCCTCTGTGTTGGTGTCTCATTGACCCTGATATATGATGGCTACCACTCTGATTGAATCTCCTCTGTGACTTTTGCTTCATTGACTGATGGGTACCCCTGTGATTTTTCTTCTCTTTGATGAGTGCACCAGAGAGTGACCCTACAACTTTATGTGTACCCAGGTGACTAGAATCTTCTGTGATGGGTGTCCTGTGATTAGGTCTCCTGTATGATGGTGGCCCCATTGATTATTTTCTGTGGTGGGTGCCTTGTGATTAGCCTCTTATTGTGATATGTACCTCAGTGACTCTTCACCTCCATAATGGCTGCCCCAGTGACTGACTTTCCACTGTGATAGGATCCTCTGTACAGGATCTCCTTTATAATGGATGCCTCATGACTAGGCCAACACTGTAGTGGTAATCCCAGTGGATGACTTTCCTCTAAAATGGGTGACCCACTGTCTCACTCTCATATCTGATGAGTGTCACAGGGACTGGTTCTTCTGTGTTGTGAGTGCCTCAGTGACTGTCCCTCCTCTGTGTTTGGTGACTCATTGCCTGACCCACATCTCTGACCAATGCCCCAGTGACAGGACCTCCTCTGTAATTGTTGTCCTAGTGATTGGTCCTCATCTGTATTAGATACTCCAGTAACTGACCTCTTCTTTGATGGGTGCCTTGTGAAGGCCCTACACTAAGATGGGTACCCCAGTGTCTAGGCTTCTTCTGTGATTAGTGATCCTATGCCT
>NW_006979379.1:0-769 GCF_000164805.1 Carlito syrichta | reverse complement strand
TTAGTGAGTTCGTCTTCTTTGTGATTGGTGGCCCAGTGAAAAGTTCACTTTCATAATGAGCGTCACAGTGATTGGCATACATTCTAATTAGTTCCCCAGTGACTGTGCCTCCACCATGAGGTGTGCCCTGATGATTAGCCCTCTGCTGTGATAGTGCTTCTGTGACTGGCACTATTCTGTGATAGGTGCAACGGTGACAGTTCCTTCTCTGTTATGGGTGCCTTGGTGACTAGCCCTCATTCATAATGAATGCCCTAGTAACTACCCTTCCTCTATGATGGCTGTCTCAGTGACAAACTCTCCTTAGTGACATTTGCTTCAATGACTGGGACTCCTCCATAATGAGTGCCCCAATGGCCGACCCTCTACTGTGATGGGCACCCTAGTGAACTGTTCTCCTCTCTGAAGATTGTTCATTAACTGGCCATCCTCCATAATGGGTGCCATGGTGACAGACCCTTATTTGTTATGAATGCCTAGTGACTGCTCCTCTGTAATGGATGACAGAGCACACAGCCCTTCTCTGTGCTGATATACAGGTGACTATTATTCCTCTCTGAGGCATATACCCACGATGGATCCACTTCTGTGATGAGTGCCGCAGTGACTGGTCCTCTTCTCTGATGGGTGCCCCCATAGACTGCAACGTCTCTGTGATATATTCTTCAGTGTCTTGTCCTCCTCTATGATATGTGACCCTTTGACTTATCCTACTATATTACGGGTGTCACAATCACCAGCAATCATGTATTATTTGTGCACCAGTAAC
>NW_006979378.1:0-820 GCF_000164805.1 Carlito syrichta | reverse complement strand
CGAGTATTACGTTTTAAACTCATCCAACACTGGTGGACATTGAGTTGTTTCCATTATTATTATAAATAATGCTGCTATGAACATCTGTGTATAAGTTTTTGTGTGGATATATGTCAAAGTATATATAGGAGTGGAGTTAATTAATGGGTCCTATGAAAAGTCTATGTTGAATTTTTTGAAGAAGTGTCAGTTTCCCACCCTATTACATTAGGAATATACAAGACTTCCAATATCTCCAAAATAGTTATTTTCCTCTTTTTTGGATTATAGTAATTCTAGTAGTTTTGAAGTGGTAGCTCATTGTAAGTTTGATTTGAGTTTCTGTAATGACTAATAATGCTAGTGACAGTTAATTTTATGTGCCAACTTGACTGGGCTAAGAGATGCCCAGATAGTTGGTAAAAACATTATTTCTGGTTGTTTCTGTGAGGATGCTTCTGGAGAGATTAGTTTTTGAAGCAGTGGCACATACCTATAGTCCCACCTAATCAGGAGGAAAAAAAGGGAGAATCATTTGATTCTAAGACTCAAGAGTCCTGCCTGGGCAAAATACCAAGGCCCTGTGTAAAAAAAAACAACAACTGTACACTGAGTAGAGAAGATCTATCTTCCTAATGCAGGTGGGCTTCATGCAATCAGTCTAGCACCTGAATAGAACAGAAAGGCAGAGGAAGGGAGTGAATTTGCTTCTGCTTGAGTTGGAACAGTCATCTTCTCCTGACCTCAGACACTGGCACACCTGGTTCTCAGTCCTTGGCAATTGGACTGAATTATGCCACCAGAATTCCTGGTTCTCCTACTTCAGGTGTCAAATCATGGG
>NW_006979377.1:0-809 GCF_000164805.1 Carlito syrichta | reverse complement strand
TGCTTTTCATGTCTAGCATAAAGTTGACTCCAACAGACTGAGCACGTCTGAATAAAAATAAGAGACCTACCAAAATTACAATTTTAAAATACATACTATAAACAGAGACTGTTGAGTCTACTATTTTGTTTGTCACTTTCCCTTTCTTTTAGGCGGGGACAGAGCTAGGAAATTATTAACAGAACAGCTTTAACTCTCCAAAGTTACAGATATTTTAGGAACTGCAGAATAATAAATAATAGAAGCTGAGATTTTTAGATAAATCATTATGAGCTGGGCTCGGTGGCTCAGCCTGTAATCCCGCGCCTTTGGGAGGCTGAGTTGAGTGGATTGCCCGAGCCCACGGTTTCGAGACCCACCTGGGCAGGCGAGACCTCATCTCTACAATAAGTCAAAAAAAATTAGCCGGGCATGATAGCGTGCGCATGTAATTCCAGCTACTCGGAAGGCTGAGGCAGAAGGATCACCAGAGCCCAGCAGGTCGAGGCTGCGGTGACTGGGAGTGGCCGTTGCACTCCAGTTTGGGTGACAGAGTGAGACTCCAGCTCAAAAAAATAAAAAATAAATAAAAATAAAAAAAAGTCATTATGTACCAGGCATTCTTCCATGGTTGGTGCATGCATCTATTCTTTTTACACTCCTAATGTCTCTAGGATATAGAAGGCTTATGCAATAAAACTATCAGTATTTTAAAGAGAAGATAATCAAGGCTAAGGAAAGTCACTTCTTGTGGTCAAGCTTTTAGTAAATGGGAGGACCATAGATACAAATTCAAGCAGTCTATGCTAGACTTATCAACATTTGACCTG
>NW_006979376.1:0-791 GCF_000164805.1 Carlito syrichta | reverse complement strand
ATGCAGAGAAAAGCAAGTTCTCTGCTGTCTCTTCTTAGAAGTGCACTGCAAGTGAGACAGCCCTCAGAATGGGAAACAATATTTACCAACTGTATATCTGACAAAGGCCTAACATCTAGGATCTACAAAGAACTCAAATGCACCGAAAGGAAACAGTCTCATTCAAAAGTGGGCAAAAGACATGAATAAACATTTCTCAAAAGAAGATCATGAGCAGCTAGCAGACACACAGAAAAGTGCTCAGCCTCACTCATCATCAGAGAAATGCGAATCAAAACCACATTGAGATACCACCTATCCCCAGTAAGAATGGCCATCATTAATAAAACAAACAAGCCAGGCTTGGTGGCTCAGCCTGTAATTTCAGCACTTTGGGAGGCTGAGAAGAGTGGATTGCCTGAGCCCATGGGTTCAAGACCCAAGTGGGCAATTTGGCAAGACCTCATCTCTACAATAAATAATAATAAAAAAAAATAGACAGGCGTGGTAGTGCAAGCCTATAATTCCAGCTACCTGGAAGGCTGGATTGCCAGAGCCCAGCACGTTGAGGCTGTGGTGGCCAGAAGTGTGCCACTGCACTCAAGTCTAGTTGACAGAGTAAGACTCCAACTCAAATAAATAAATAAATAAATAAATAAATAAATAAATAAATAAAACAAAGTGCATTACATTCATCAGGGCTCTCCATAGAGAATAAGTTAATAGGATGTGTCCTGGGGACTTACCACAGGAATTGGCTCATGCAGTGATGGGGACACTGGGATGCTCACAGTATGGCTCAGTCCAAGCCT
>NW_006979375.1:0-9758 GCF_000164805.1 Carlito syrichta | reverse complement strand
CTGAGTAAGAATCCTGGACCTGAGGAAGAGCCTTGCACCTGAGGGTGAGAACAGTAGCTGATGAAGAGTCCCTACCCTAATGGTGAATGCTGGAAATGAGAGAGAGCCGTGCAGCTGAGAGTCCGTGCACCCAAGGAAGAGTTCCGTTTGTGATAAAGAGCTCCTGGATCTGTAGGAGAGCTCATGTACCTGAGAGTAAGACATCCCCTGAAGAAGAGGCACTATAGAATATGGGAAGCCCTACAAATGAGAGAGAACCCTGCCCCTGCAAGAGCTCCCACATTTGTCAAAGAGCCCAGTCCCTGAAAAAGAACAGCAGTACCATAGGGAGAGCGTAATACCTGAGGGAGAGCCCTACAGCTAACAAACAGCACCTGAACCACGCAAAAAGGTCCAAATCTGATGAAAAGCATCTACACATCAGAACAATCTCCTGTACCTGAATAAAAGCACTGACCCTAAGGAGAATGCCAGAAACTCAGGAAGATCCCTCACCGGTGAAAGGGACTATGCCCTAAGGAAGATTCCAGCACCCAAGACAAAGCGCTTTCAAAGAGCTATGCATGGTTTAAAGAGCCCCTTACCTGAAGATCCCTAGAAAAGCTGAACACGCGGCGGGGGGGAGAGGGGGGCGTCAACCTATGGGACAATCCTGCATCAGAAGAAGTGCTCAAGACACAAGAGACAGCTCATCTAAGTGATGAAGAACTCCTTCACCTGAGGGAGAACCCCTTCACTGGAGAGAGAATCCTGAACATGAGATTGAGCTATACACCAACCAGGAAAGAACTCTGCACCTGAGAAACAGCCTTGCGACTGAGAAACAGCCCATTACATAATGATGAGCTCTTGCATCCGGGGGAGAGTTCTACACCTCAAGAAGTGCTTCAGCACATGAGAAAAGGTTTCCTCACATGAGGAAGAGCACTAACCATGGGAAAGAGACCCTGCACCTGAGAAACAATCGAGCACTGATGTAGAACCCCTGTACTGTAAGGGCCCCTTAAACTGAAATACCATGTACCAGAAGAGATGTTCCTGTACACGACAGAGATTCCATCCACCTGAGAGAGTCTACCTGCATCACAGGGAGAACTCTGTACTATATAAATAGTTCATGCACCTGAAGGAGATACCAACTACGGAGAGAGAACACGTGCACATGAGGGAGAGTCCTTCAACTCATGAAGAACTCTTCACCTGATAAAGAACCCCACAACGGAAGAAGAGTCCTGCACCTGAGAAAGAGTCCAGATCCTGATGACGAGCCCATGAACCTGAGGGAGAGTCCTGCAGATGAGTGAGAGCTGAGAATCTGAAGGAAAGCCCAGAATGAGGAAGTGATCAGCACTGATGAGGAGCCCATAGCACCAGAAAGAGAGCCTGTGTACCCGAGAAGTATCTGAGAAATTCCTGCACCTGAAGGAGAGTCCCTACACATGAGAAAGAGACAAAGCTCCAGAGAAGAAGATACTGCTCCAGAGAGTCCCGAGGGAGAGCTCAGCACCAGAGGGATGTTATGGTATCTGAGGAAGACCCTTAAACCAGAGGGAGAACCCAGTCACTGAAGAAAATTCCCAGCAGCTTAGGATTGCCCCTGCAAACAGGGAGAACACTGTACTTGAGAGACTAGCACCTGATGAAGATCCCTTGCCCAATTACGCCTGGAGAAGTTTTTGGATAGGTGTGAACATCTTGCTTCATTCAATTCTTGGGAATGAAAATACACCATGTCTTCCACTTGTGTCAGAGCACTGTATATAAATCCTTGATACTGAAGGCTTGCTCAGTAGTCAAGGTCCAGCCCATTATGATGTCAAAGTTCTGAGGCTGATGTCATGAATGGCAAGCTGAAATGCTTCTTTTCCTGACTTTGCTTACATCTTTTAATTGAAAAATTAGCCGTTTAGGCAAACGAGTGATACAGGGAAAAAATCAATAAGTTAACATCATTCTTCTCAGACCTGGAAATTACAATAGTGAATTCAAATGAAATTTAAGACAATCATGAAGAGCCTAAAGAATCCTTATCAAAAGATACAAAGCAGGAAATATCACTTTCCGCATTTGAAACGTTAGTATAAGTTTACAATAATCAAAACAGCTGGGTAGTGGTACTGGAAAAGGTCCATAGGCTAATGGGTCAGGACAGAGAGTGAAATCCTCAAATTCTCACCCAACTTGTCTTTGAAAGAACCTCCAGGACTCACAGGGGAATGAAGAATATATTCAGTACATGTTGCTGGGAAAAAGTCTGACTACATGAACAAGATTCGAACAGGACGACTAACTATCACCATACACATTAACTCTAAATGGATCAAAGACCTAAAGGTAAAACACCAAATTATAATCACCATAGAAACACAGGAGACACCTTTATGAAAACTGGAAACAGGAGCTACTCTCTTCAGATCCCTCAATACCCATAATTTAAAAAGAATGTTAGACAAGTGGGATCGTACCAAACGAATTAACTTCTGCAAAAAACAAGAAACCATCAAAATAGTATGCAGACAGCCCCATAATGGGACAAATTATTCTCCAGCTATGTATCTGACAAAGTCATAACATCTATGAGCTACAAGAAAATCAAACACTCAAAAAAAAAAAAAGACAAACAATCCCATTAAAAAGTGGGAAAAATACATGATTGGACACTTCTCATACAAGAGAAGTGGGAAGCCAGGAGACACATGCAAACGTGCTCAGCCTCACTCATCATCAAAGAAATGCAAAGGAAAACCACACTGAACTACCACTTGACCCCTGTAAGAATGGCCTTCATTAA
Organism: Carlito syrichta; assembly: GCF_000164805.1. Taxonomy (NCBI): domain Eukaryota; kingdom Metazoa; phylum Chordata; class Mammalia; order Primates; family Tarsiidae; genus Carlito; species Carlito syrichta. The sequence continues at coordinate 6,967 of NW_006979375.1, read as the reverse complement.
TAACGCAAACAATAACAGATGCTGCAAAAGATTTTGGGGGAAAATGCTTCTACACTGCATGTGGACTGAAAAGTAGAGCAACATCTTTGGAAATCAGTGTGGTGGTTTCTAAAGGGACAAGAAATTGACTACCATGTGACCCTGTAATTCCCCTGTAGGGAAAAAACCTGGAGGAACTCAGATCTTTTACAAAAACATATAGGCACAAGCGTGTTATCTGCAGCTCTAATCACATTTGAAAAAAACATGTCACAACAATGTTGCACTTCAAAGCTGGAATGCATAAAATAAAGTGGAAAATACACAAAATGGAATATTATGCATCCATGAAAAGTGACAGGTATAAGGATTTTGCAGAAAGCTTGATGGATATGAATTAGGTCATTCTCAGTGAATTATCATGGAAATAAAGCATAGAGTTTCATATGTTCTCCCTCATAAGCTGAACTTGATCAATTAGAGTGCTATAAGAAAGTGATTGGCAGTAGTGGAAAACTGTTTTGGGGTACGGGTACAATTGGATGTGGACTTATATTGTTAAGGGAGGGAGGGGCATACCTCAACATTCAGGGACCCTGCATAATCAATGTTTGAATATCTAACTCAGAATTGTACTCCATATTGTGCAAAAATTAAAATAAAATAAATACATAAATAAAAGCTGTAAAACGTGCAACTGATTGTGTTTTCTTCTTTTTTTCTTAACTTTTTAAATCTAAAGATAGTTACAATCCAGGGTTGGGTATAGAAATGTTCATTTTGAAGGGATTGATTTCTAAGAAGGGCGCATGATTCCCATTATAACTTCCTTTCCTATTAATACGTAAGAATCCATTGTACATTTGTTTTCAACATTGACACTACTACATTTCTCACATAAACGCTGAATGTTTTATTCTGCATAAATTGAAAAATGTTGAGATTCCAGAAGTGTATCATCCTAAGTCAACTAAACATTGAGGATCAGAGTACCTATGTGGCTATTCAGAAGACAGAATGCAGAATAAATCTTAACAATTTCAGAAGAAAAACTGTACAATAATTTAACATATCTTTGTCCTTTCTTAAAACTTTTGTACATATTCTTGGCACACGCTGTATTTTCTGCTGGTGAATTTTAATTTAAACTTACAGATATGCAATCTCTACTCCAAAGTTTCCCCTACCTATTTGAAGGAAACATAAAATCACATTTCCCTTGTATTTTAAAACAATTTCTATTATTCAAAGTGTATTTCCACTGAATCCCCGAGGATTTTTCTACCTAAGAAATAATGATGTACTCTGCAACAATGTCTCAGATTAATCTGATACTTTTTTTTATCAAGAAGCCTTGAAAATCATGCACACACACAAAAAGAGACAATTGAGAGCCCTATGTTTATAAACCAAAATAACATGGAGATTTATAAAGAAGTATTTGGGCTCCTCACTCATATAAAAATTTAGAGAACTGAAAATTCTAGTAAACTGACTTTGATGTTAGTGAAGCAGTGCTCAAATCATGAGGGACAAATGGCTCAAAGGCTGGAAAATAATATGAAAAACATCTAGAAGTGTCTAAACCAAAGAAAGTGATGAAATATTATCAGGTTGGGCTATGACCAAACTCCAACAAGTCTCTGTGACCATAGTAATAAAATACTACATCGTGGGGAACTCCCTCAGGGAACTCCCACTGTGGGAGCTCTTCTGTCCTCTCAATAAATTCTGCTTGAAAACAAAAAGACTACATTGCCCAGTGGATTCTTGAATGGCCACTTACCCCTGGAGGCGTTTTTGGATAGGTGTGAACACCTTGATTCCCTCAATTCTTGGGAATGAAAATCCACCATGGCTTCTGCTTTTGTCAGAGCACTGTACATAAATCCTTGATACTGAAGGCTTGCTCAGTAGTCAAGGTCCCGCCCATTATGATGTCAAAGTTCTGAGGATGATGTCATGAATGGCATTCTGACATGCTTGTTTTCCTGACTTTGTTTACATCTTTTAATTGAAAAATTAGCCGTTCAGGCAAACGAGTGATACAGGGAAAAAACCAGTAAGTAAACATCATTCTTCTCAGACCTGGCAATAAGAATAGTGAATTCCTATGAAATTTAAAACAATCATGAAGGGCCTAAAGAATCCTGATCAAAAGATACAAAGCAGGAACTATCACTTTCCGCATTTGAAACTTTAATATAAGTTTACAATAATCAAAACAGCCTGGTATTGGTACTGGAAAAGGTCCATAGGCTAATGGGTCAGGACAGAGAGTGAAATCCTCAAATTCTCATCCAACTCATCTTTGAAAGAACCTCCAGGACCCACTGGGGAATGGAGAACATATTCAGTACATGTTGCTGGGAAAGTCTGACTACATGAACAAGATTCATACAGGACCCCTAACTATCACCATAAACATTAACTCTAAATGGATCAAAGACCTAAACGTAAAACAACAAATTATAATCATCATAGAAACACAGGAGATACCTTTATGAAAACTGGAACCGTGAGCTACTCTTTTCACATCCCTCAATACGCAGACAAGTGGGATCATACCAAATGAATAAACTTCTGCAAAATACAAGAAACCATCAAAGTAGTATGCAGACAGCCCCAGAATGGGACAAACTATTCTCTAGCTATGTATCTGACAAAGTCATAACATCTATGAGCTACAAGAAAATCAAACACTCAGAAAAAAAGACAAACAGTCCGGTTAAAAAGTGGGGAAAATGCATGATTGGACACTTCTCATAGAAGAGATGTGGGAAGCCAGGAGACACATGAAAACTTGCTCAGCCTCACTCATCATCAAACAAATGCAAAGGAAAACCATTCTGAACTACCACTTAACCCCTGTAAGAATGGCCTTCATTAATAACACAAACAATAACAGATGCTAGAAAAGATTTGGGGGGAAAATGCTTCTATACTGCATGTGGACTGAAAAGTACAGCAACATCTTTGGAAATCAGTGTGGCGGTTTCTAAAGGGACAAGAAATTGACTAGCATGTGACCCTGTAATTCCACTGTAGGGAATAAACCTGGAAGAACTCAGATCTTTTACAAAAAAGATATCTGCACAAGCATGTTTATTGCAGCTTTAATCACATTTGAAAAAAACATGATACCAACCATGTGGCATTTCAAAGCTGAAATGGATAAAATAAATGTGGAACATACACAAAATGGAATATTATGCATCCAAGAAAAGTGACAGGTATAAGGATTTTGCAGAAAGCTTGATGGATATGAATAAGGTCTTTCTCAGTGAATTATCAGGGAAACAAAGAATAGAGTTCCATATGTTCTCCCTCATGAGCTGAAATTGATCAATTATAGTGCTATAAGAAAGTGATTGGCTATAGTAGAAAACATTTTGGGGTAGGGGTGAGATTGGCTGTGGAGATATATTGTTACGGGAGGGAGGGGCATATCTCACCATCCAGGGACCCTGCATAATCAATGTTTGAATATATAACTCTGAATTGTACCCCATATTGTGCAAAAATTAAAATAAAATAAATACATAAATCAAAGCTGTAAAACATGCAATGGACTTTATTTGTTTTCTTTGTTTTTAACTTTTTAAATCTAAAGATAGTCACACCAGGGCTGGGTATAGAAATGTTCATTTTGAAGGGATTGATTTTGAAGAAGGGCGCACTACGCCCATTATAACTTCCTTTTCTGGTAATACGTGAAAATCCATTGTACATTTGTTTTCAACATTGACACTACTACATTTCTCACATAAATCATGAATGATTTATTCTGCATGAATTGAAACATGTTGAGATTCCAGACGTGTATCATCCTAAGTCAACTAAACATTGAGGATCAGAATACCTAAGTGGCTATTCAGAAGAGAGAATGCACAATAAACCTTAACAATTTAAGAATAAAAACTGTATAATAATTTAACATATCTTTGTCCTTTCTTAAAACTTCTGTACATATTCTTGGCACACGCTGTATTTTCTGCTGGTGAATTTTAATTTAAACTTACAGATATGCAATCCCTACTCCAAAGTTTCCCCTACCGATTTGAAGGAAATATAAAATCACATTTCCCTTGTATTTTAAACCAATTTCTATTTTTCAAAGTGTACTTCCACTGAATCCCCAAAGATTTTCTCTACCTAAGACATAATGGTGTACTCTGCAACAATGTCTCAGATTAATATGATACTTTTTATGAACAAGCCTTGAAAATCATGCACACACACAAAAAGAGACCATTGGGAACCCTATGCTTATAAACCAAAATAACATGGAGATATATAAAGAAGTATTTGGGCTCCTCATTCATATAAAAATTGAGATAACTGAAAATTCTAGCAAACTGACTTTGATGTTAGTGAAGCAATGTTCAAATCCTGAGAGACAAACGACTCAAAGGCTGGAAAATAATATGAAAAACATCCAGGAGTGTCTAAACCAAAGAAAGTGATGAAATATTATTAGCTTATGCTATGACCCAACTCCAACAAGTCTCTGTGACCATAGTAATAAAAGACTACATCGTGGGGATCCTATTCAGGCACCTCCCACTGTGGGAGCTCTTCTGTCCTCTCAATAACTTCTGCTTGAAAACAAAAAGACTACATTGCCCAGTGGATTCTTAAATGGACAGTTACTCTTGGAGACATCTTAGGATAGGTGTGAACACCTTGTTCCCCTCAATTCTTGGGAATGAAAATCCACCATGTCTTCCGCATTTGTCAGAGCACTGTACATAAATCCTTGATACTGAAGGCTGGCTCAGTAGTCAAGGTCCCGCCCATTATGATGTCAAAGTCCTGAGGCTGGTGTCATGAATATCAATCTGACATGCTTGTTGTCCTGACTTTGCTTACATCTTGTAATTGAACAATTAGCCGTATAAGGCAAACGAGTGATACAGGGAAAAAACCAATAAGTTAACATCATTCTTCTCAGACCTGGAAATAACAATAGTGTTTTCATATGATATTTAAGACAATCATGAAGAGCCTAAAGAATCCTTATCGAAAGATACAAAGCAGGAACTATCACTTTCCGCATTTGAAACTTTAGTATAAGTTTATAATAATCAAAACAGCCTGGTATTGGTACTGGAAAAGGTCCATAGGCTAATGGGTCAGGACAGAGAGTGAAATCCTCAAATTCTCATCCAACTCATCTTTGAAAGAACCTCCAGGACCCACTGGGGAATGGAGAACATATTCAGTACATGTTGCTGGGAAAAGTCTGACTACATGAACAAGATTCATACAGGGCCCCTAACTATAACCATACACATTAACTCGAAATGGATCAAAGACCTAAAGTAAAACAACAAATTATAATCATCATAGAAACACAGGAGACACCTTTATGAAAACTGGAACCGGGAGCTACTCTCTTCAGATCCCTCAATACCCATAACTTAAAAAGAATGTTAGACAAGAGGTATCGTACCAAACGAATTAACTTCTGCAAAATACAAGAAACCATCAAAATAGCATGCAGACAGCCCCAGAATGGGACAAACTATTCTCCAGCTGTGTATCTGACAAAGTCATAACATCTATGAGCTACAAGAAAATCAAACACTCAGAAAAAAAGACAAACAATTCCGTTAAAAAGTGGTAAAAATACATGATTGGACACTTCTCATACAAGAGATGTGGGAAGCCAGGAGACACATGAAAACGTGCTCAGCCTCACTCATCATCAAAGAAATGCAAAGGAAAACCACATTGAACTACCACTTAAACCCTGTAAGAATGGCCTTCATTAGTAACACAAACAATAGCAGATGCTGGAAAAGATTTGGGGGAAAAAATGCTTCTACACTGCATGTGGACTGAAAAGTAGAGCAACATCTTTGGAAATCAGTGTGGCGATTTCGAAAGGGACAAGAAATTGACGTACCATGTGACCCTGTAATTCCCCTGTAGGGAATAAACGTGGAGGAACTCAGATGTTTTGCAAAAAGATATCTGCACAAATATATTTATTGCAGCTCTAATCACATTTGAAAAGGAATGATACCAACCATGTTGCACTTCAAAGCTGGAATGGATAAAATAAATGTGGAACATACACAAAACGGAATACTAGGCATCCAAGAATAGAGACAGGTATGAGGATTTTGCAGAAAGCTTGATGGATATGAATTAGGTCATACTCAGTGATTTATCACGGAAACAAAGAATAGAGTTCTCCCTCATGAGCTAAACTTGATCAATTAGAATGCTAGAAGAAACTGATTGGCAGTAGTAGAAAACTGTTTTGGGGTAGGTGTGGGATTTTCTGTGGAGTTATATTGTTAAGGGAGGGAGGGGCATACCTCACCATCCAGGGACCCTACATAATCAATGATTGAATATCTAACTCTGAAGTGTACCCCATAATGTGCAAAAATTAAAATAAAATAAATACATTATCAAAAGTTTAAAAACGTACAACGGACTTTATTTGTTTTCTTCTATTTTTTTAACTTTTTTAATCTAAAGATAGTTACAATCCAGGGTTGGGTATAGAAATGTTCATTTTGAAGGGATTGATTTCGAAGAAGGGCGCACTACTCCCATTATAACTTCCTTTCCTATTAATATGTGAGAATCCATTGTACATTTCTTTACAACTTTGACACTACTACATTTCTCCCATAAACGATGAATGTTTTATTCTGCATAAATTGAAACATGTTGAGTTTCCAGACGTGTATCATCCTAAGTCAACTAAACATTGAGGATCAGAGTACCTATGTGGCTATTCAGAAACAGAATGCATAATAAATCTTAAAAATTTCAGAAGAAAAACTGTATAATAATTTAACATTTCTTTGTCCTTTCTTAAAACTTTTGTACATATTCTTGGGACACGCTGTATTTTCTGGTGGTGAATTTGAATTTAAACTTACAGATATGCAATCCCTAATCCAAAGTGTCCCCTACCTATTTGAAGGAAATATAAAATCACATTTCCCTTGTATTTTAAACCAAT
>NW_006979374.1:0-728 GCF_000164805.1 Carlito syrichta | reverse complement strand
CCATTCCAATCCATTCCGTTAATCTGCATTCAATTCCATTCCATTCTATTTCATTTCGTTCCTCTCCATTCCTTTCCCTTGTATTCCGTTCCACTCCATTCCATTTCATTCCATTACACACCATTCCAGTCCATTCCATTCCATTCCACTCTATTCCACTTCGATACACTGCCCTCCATTCCATTCCATTCCAATCCATTCCATTCTATTCCACTTTGATACACTGCCTTCCATTCCATTCCATTCCATTCAATTCCATTCCATTCCATTCCCTTCACTTGTTCTCAATTCCAATCAATTGCATTCCATTCCACTCCATTCCATTCTTTTCCGTTACTCTTCATTCCTTCAATTCCATTCAATTTCATTCCATTCCATTGTGTTACTCTCCATTCCATTGGGTGACTTTCTATTCCAATATAGTGAGTTCCATTCCATTCCATTCTGTTACTCTCCATTCCATTACAAACCATTCCATTCAGTTACTCTACATTCCATTCCATTGCATTCCATTCTATTCCTTTACTCTCCATTCCATTCCATTCCGTTACTCTCCATATCATTCCATTCTATTCCATTCCCTTACTCTCCATTCCATTCCATTCCATTCCATTACTTTCCATTCCTTTACTCTTCATTCCTTTCCATTCCATTCCCTTCCATTACTCTCCATTCCGTTACTTTCCAATCCATTCCATTCCCTTCCATTCCCTTCAATTCCATTCCGT
>NW_006979373.1:0-4548 GCF_000164805.1 Carlito syrichta | reverse complement strand
TCAGTATCATACGTCAATAATAAGGCAAGGAGCATCAGACGGAACTGAAAAGGCAAGTAGTCCAGACGGCACTAAAAATGCAGGTAGTGTCAGACAGCACTAAACAAGGTAGCTAGTATCAGACGGCACAAACAAGGCAAGTAGTATCAGACGGCACTTACAAGGCAAGTAATATCAGGCGTCACTGAAAGGCAAGAAGTATCAGATGGCATTGACAAGGCAAGTAGTATCAGACGACACTATGAAGGGAAGTAGTATCAGACGACACTAAGATGGCAAGTAGTATCAGACGACACTAAGTAGGCAAGTAATATCAGATGATATTAAGATGGCAAGTAGTATCAGAAGACACTTAGGAGGCAAGCAGTATCAGACGACACTAAGAAGACAAGTATTATAAGACAACACTAAGTAGGCATGTAGGACCAGATGACACTAATAAGGCAAGTAGTACATAAGACACTAATAAGGCATGTACTATCATAAGACACTAATATGGCAGGTAGCATCATAAGACACGAATAATGCAAGTAGTAACATAAGACAAGAATATGGAAAATAGTATCATAAGACATGATTTAGGCAATTAGTATCAGACTATTTTAAGAAGGCAAGTAGTATCATAAGACACTAATAAGGCAAGTAGTATGATATGACACGTATAAGGCAAGCAGTACCATAAGACTGAAATAAGACAAGTAGTATCATAAGACAAGAATAAGGCAAGTAGTGTCATAAGAAACGAATAAGGCAAATAGTATCATAAGACTCGAATATGACAAATAGTATTATAAGACACGAATAAGTCACGTAGTATCATAGGACACCAATTAGGCATTTGTATCATAAGAAACTAATGAGGGAAGTAGTATCATACGACAGTTATAAGGCAAGTAGTATCAGACGACACTAATAACGCAAGTAGTAACATAAGAAACTAATAAGGCATGTAATATCAGACGACACTAATATGGCAAGTAGTATCATAAGACGCTAATAAGGCAAGTAGCATCCTTAGACACTAATAAGGCAAGTAACATCAGACGACACTAGTAAGGCAACTAGTGGTAGACGATACTAATAAAGCAAGCAGTATCAGACGACACTAATAAGGTAAGTAGTATCATAGAAGGTTAGTAACACAAGAAATATCATATGACACTGATAATGCAAGTAGAATCAAACGACACTAATAAGGCAAGTAGTATCAGACGACACTAATAAGGCAAATAGTATCATAAGACACTAATAAGGCAAGTAGGATCAGGCGACACTAATAAGGCAATAGTATAAAAAGACAGTAATAAGGCAAGTAGTATCAGACGACACTAATAAGGCAAGTAGTATGAGACGATATATAAGGCAAGTAGAATCATAAGACACTCTTAAGGCAAGTAGTATCATAAGACACTTTTCAGGAAAGTAGTATCAGATGACACTAATGAGGGAAGTAGTATCCTAAGACACTAATAAGGCAAGGAGTGCCAGATGACACTAATAATGCAAGTAATATCAGACTTTTATAAGGTAAGTCGTATTATAAGAGACTAATAAGGCAAATAGTATCATAAGACACTAATAAGCCAAGTAGTATCAGACGACACTAATATATGCAAGTAGTATCAGACGACTCTAATAAATCAAGTATTATCAGACGACACTAATAACGCAGGTGGTATCAGACAACACTAAGAAAGCAAGTAGTATCAGACGGCACTAATAAGGTAAGTAGAATCATAAGGCAAGTAGTATCATAAGACACTTATAAGGAAAGTAGTATCAGATGACACTAATAAGGCAAGTAGTATCCAAAGACACTAATAAGGCAAGGAGTATCAGGTGACACTAATAATGCAAGTAGTATCAGACGATACTAAGAAGGCTAGTAGTAACAGACGACACTATGATGGCAAGTAGTATCAGACGACACTAAGAAGGCAAATAATATCAGATGACACTAAGATGGCAAGCAATATAGACTACACTAAGATGACAAGGAGTATCAGACGATACCTAGAAGGCAAATAGTATCAAACAACACTAAGAAAGCAAGTAGTATCATATGTCACTAAGAAGTCAAGTAGTATAAGAAGACACTAAGAAGCCAAGTAGTATCATACGTCACTAAGATGGCAAGTAGTATTAGACGACACTAAGAAGGCAAGTAGGATCAGACGACACTAAGAAGGTAATAGTATCAGACGACACTAAGAAGTCAAGGAGTATCAAAGGACACCTAGAAGGCAAGTAGTATCAGACGACACTAAGAAGGCAAGTAGTATCAGACGGCACTAAGCAGGCAAGAAGTATTAGATGGCACTAAGAAGGCAAGCAGTATCACACGGCACTAAGAAGGCTAGTGGTATTAGACGACACTAAGAAGGTAAGTAGTATCAGATGGCATTAATAAGGCAAGTAGTATCAGGTGGCACTAATAAGACAGGTAGTATCGGATGTCACTAATAAGGCAAATACAGATCAGACGACACTAATAAGGCAAGGAGTATCGGACAGCACTAATAAGGTAAGGAATATCGTTTGGCACTAATAAGGCAAGGAGTATCAGACTGCACTAATAAGGCAAGGAGTATCAGACGGCACTAATAAGGCAGCTAGTATCAGACGACAATAATATCGCAAGTAGAATCAGACGACACTAATATGTCAAGAAGTATCAGACGACACTAATAAGGCGAGTGGTATCATAAGACATTAATTACGCAAGTAGTATCACACAACACTAATAAGGCAAGTAGTATCATAAGACACAAATAAGATAATAGTATCATAAGGCACTAATAAGGCAAGTAGTATCATAAGACACAAATAAGATAATAGTATCATAAGGCACTAATATGGCAAGTAGTATCAGACGACACTAAGAAGGCAAGTAGTATCATAGAACAGTAATAAGGCAAAAAGTATCACATGACACTAATAACTCAAGTAGTATCAGACGACACTAATAAGGAAAGTAGTAACAGACGACACTGATAGTGCAAGTAGTATCAAATGAAACTATTAACGCAAGTGTTATCATAAGACACTAATAAGGCAATTAGTATCAGATGAAACTAATACGGCAAATAGTTTTATAAGACATTAATGAGGCAAGTAGTATCATAAGACACTAATAAAGCACATAGTATCAGACGAAACTAATTAGACAGGTAGTTTCAGACGACACTGATAAGGCAAATAGTAACAGATGACACTAGTAAGGCACATATTCTCAGACGACACTAATAAGGCAAGAAGTCCCAGACGACACTGATAAAGAAAGTAGTTTCAGAAGACACTAATAAGAGAAGTAGTGTCAGACGACACTAATAAGGCAAGTAGTATCATAAGACATTAATATGTCAAGGAGAATCAGGCGACACAAATAAGGCAAGTAATATCAGACCACACAAATAAGGCGAGTAGTATCATAAGACACTAATAAGGCAAGTAGTATTAGATAACACTAATAAGGCAAGTAGTATCATAAGACACTAATAAGACAAGTAGTATCAGGCGACACTAATAAGGCAAGTAGTATCATAAGACACAAATAAGGCAAGTAGTATCATAGGACACTAATAAGGCAAGTAGTATCATAAGAAACTAATAAGGCAAGTAGTATCAGACAACACTAATAAGGCAATAGTATCAAAAGGCAGCAATAAGGCAAGGAGTATCAGACGACACTAATAAGGCCAGTATTATCAGACGACGTATAAGGCAAGTAGTATCATAAGAAACTTATAACGCAAGTAGTATCATAAGAAACTAATAAGGAAAGTAGTATCAGACGACACTAATGAGGCAAGTACTATCATAAGACATTTATATAACAAGTATTATAAGAAGACGCTAATAAGGCAAGTAGTATCAGACGACACTTATACGGCAAGTAGTATCATAAGAGACTAATAAGGCATGTGGTATCATAGGACACTAATAAGGCAAGTAATATCAGATGACACTGGTAAGGCAAGTAGTGTTAGATGAAACTAATACAGTAAGCAGTATGTGACGACACTAATAAGGCAAGTAGAATCATAAGACCCTTATAAGGCAAGCAGTATCATAAGACACTAATAAGGGAAGAAGCAACATAAGACACTAATAAGGTAAGTAGTATCAGACGACACTAATAAGGCAAGTAGTATCAGACGACACAAATAAGTCAAGAAGTATCAGATGACACTAATAAGGCAAGTAGTATCAGGAGACGCTAATAAGGCGAGTAATATCAGGAGACACTAATAAGGCAAGTAGTGTCAGACGATACTAATGAGTCAAGTAGTGTCAGACGACAGTAATGAGGTAAGTAGTATCAGATGACACTAATAAAGCAAGTAGTATCAGACGACACTAATTAGTCAAGTAGTATCAGACGACACTAATATGGCAAGTAGTATCAGACGACACTAATAAGTCAAGTAGTGTCAGACGACAATTATAAGTCAAGTAGTGTCAGACGACAATTATAAGTCAAGTAGAATCATGAGACACAAGTATGACAAGTAGTATCAGACGACACTTTTATGGCAAGTAGTATTA
>NW_006979372.1:0-768 GCF_000164805.1 Carlito syrichta | reverse complement strand
TTTGGCCTGCCTGGGGCACATTTCTCACCTCACAGAGGAAAGCTGGCATGAACATGACCCGGGAGCATCAGGAACTTCCACAACAAAGTTGGGTCCAGCCATTGGGGGAGGTATGGGCTGGAAGGTGCCTAACTTGGTGGACTCTCACATGTGACGAGGGCAGGGGGGAAGGACTAAGGGCAGAATGACTTTTTCTTTCTTTCTTTCTTTCTTTCTTTCTTTCTTTCTTTCTTTCTTTCTTTCTTTCTTTCTTCTTTCTTTCTTTCTTTCTTTCTTTCTTTCTTTCTTTCTTTCTTTCTTAAATCTTTCTTTTCTTTCCTCACTTGGTCACCCAGGCTGCTCTCAAACTGCCCAACTCAGCCATCCTCTCAGCCTGGGCCTCCCAAACTGCTACGATCACAGGTTTTCCAATTGGTTGACATTCTGGTCTTACTTCCTGGACAGAACTCTGGGATGGAGGCAATCCTCCTGCTAAGGCCTGCCCTCACCCAAGGTTTTCTGGATTTTGCTTGGGGTCGAGGTGGTGGCTTGCCATGGTGTCCAGCCTAGTCCTGGGCTCCTGGCCTCTGGCCATCATCCCCTCTCAGCCTCTCGAATGCCAACGAGACAGTCATGAGTCACCTGGCCATCCCCGAACCCCCGAATGTTTGAGAGACACGCCCTCCCTTTCCCTGAGGCAACCTCTGGGAGGAGTGTGTGAGTCCACACTGAGGAATAAGGTGAGAGGAGGGGTGGATGCCCTGACTGAGACACGCCCATGAAGGACAC
>NW_006979371.1:0-440 GCF_000164805.1 Carlito syrichta | reverse complement strand
CTCCCCACCTCATCTACCCTCTCCATCATCCCTCTCCTCTCCCTGTTCTCCTTTCTTCTCTCCCCACCACCCTCTCCCCTGCCCCTTCTTCCCTTCCCCTCTCCTGTCCTCACCTCATCTACCCTCCCCATCATCCCTCTCCCCTCCCTGTCCACCTTTCTTCTCTCCCCACCACCCTCTCCCCGGCCCCTCCTTCCGTTCCCCTCTCCTGTCCCCAGTCCCCTCTCCCTACAAATCCCCCCTTCCCATCCTCCCTCCTTCCATTCCCCTCTGCCCTTCTCCTACTCCCTTATCCACGTGCTTCGCCCCTCCTCCTTCCCTTCCCATTCTCCTCTCCTCTTCCCTACCCTCCACATCACCCCTCTTCTCTCCCTGTCCCTTCCCCTCTCCCCCACCTTATCTACCCTCCCCATCATCCCTCTCCCCTCCTTGTCCTCCTT
>NW_006979370.1:0-736 GCF_000164805.1 Carlito syrichta | reverse complement strand
TTCCTATTTCGTTCTAAGCAAAACGACGAGATGTTTCCTGTGACCTGGAAGTCAAGACTATTGTATACCCATAGAAGGATGACAAGATACGCTTGGGGTAATTTTAGCTAAGATTTCTGGTTCCCTCCAAAAATAGTTCCTATAAAATGTGAACACCTAGACCCAAAGCCCTAATTCCAAACAGCGAAACCACCAGACATTTCTGGAATACGAGGTAACACTGAAGTCAGGGCTTACATGCAAATAATCTGAGAGAATTACTTGTGTACTGGAATCTGGCATCAGAAGTTGTGAGTATCTAAATGGACTTGTAGTGCCAGATTCTCGTTCACAATTATTAAGAGTACCACAGTGTTGCTGGAATCTAGGAATGATTGATTCATAATATCCACATAACAAATAGCTCTAAAACATGAAGAGTGCTCAAAGCGCTGATTCTTGTTTAGCTCTTAGTAAGACACCCTGTAGATTATCGGGATTGAGGACTCATGTAACCCAGATTCCTTATTCATCTTTAGCAAGAGGCAGTGCAGTTTCCTGTATATGAGGACTCTTGTTACCCAGATTCCTGCTTCATTCTCAGCAAGACACGGAGACATTTCTTGCTGATGTAGAATTCGAGTTACTTGGATATCAATAGAAAATGCTCCAGAAGTTTCCTGGGGAATTGGAATCCAAGATTCCTGTTCCCTTGTACAAGACACGATAACAATGCGGGAACTTAGAAGCCCAGATT
>NW_006979369.1:0-839 GCF_000164805.1 Carlito syrichta | reverse complement strand
GTGGTTTTGATTTGCATTTCTCTGATGATGAGTGAGGCTGAGTACTTTTTCATGTGTCTGCTGGTTGCACACATCTCTTTTTTTGATAAACTAAGAAAAACTACTCATGCATACTGCTCACTTTTAAGAGGCCTGTTTGTCTATTTCCTTTCAGTGTTTGAGTTCCTGGTAGATTCTAGATGTTAGGCTTTTTCAGATAAATAGACGGAGAATATTTTTTCCCATTCTTTTTGCTGTATCCCTGCTCTTTTGATGGTTTCTTTTGTTTTGCAGAAGCTCATTAATTTGATGAGGTCCCACTTGATTATGTTATTTCTTAAGGTATGGGCATTTAGGGTTCTGAAGAGGAATTGTTCCCGGTTCCAATTTCCATAAATGTGTCTCCTGCATTTTCTTTTCTTTCCTTTTTCTTTCTTTCTTTTTTTTTTTGAGTTGGAGTCTCACTCTGTCACCCAGACTGGAGTGCAGTGACTGCTCCTGGCCACCACAGCCGCTACCTGCTGGGCTCAGGTGATCCTTCCACTTCAGCCTTCCGAGTAGCTGGAATTACAGGTATGCACTACCACGCCAGGCCGATTTTATAATTTATAGTAGAGATGAGGTCTCACCAAGTTGCCCTGGTGGGTCTCGAACCCGCGGGCTCAGGCAATCCACTCACCTCAGGCTCCCAAAGTGTGGGATTAAAGGCTGAGCCACTGAGCCCGGCTCTCCTGTTTTTTCTAAGATTCTTATAGTTTGGGATTTCACGTTTACATCTTTGATCCATTGAGAGGTAACGTATATGGTGATAGTTAGGGGTCATGTTTCAATCTTCTGCATGATGTCAGTCTTTTCCCAGG
>NW_006979368.1:0-309 GCF_000164805.1 Carlito syrichta | reverse complement strand
TGTTAGCCAGCTAGTTGAGTCAGCTGGCTAGACCGTTAAGCAGCTAGTTGAGTCAGCTGTCTAGCTTATTAGCCAGCTAGTTGAGTTAGCTGTCTAGCTCATTACCCAGTCAGTTTAGTCAGCTGGCTAGCTCGTTAGCTAACGAGTTAAGTCAGCTGATTGCACAGTTTGCTGACTAGGTAGCTGGCTAGTTAAGTCAGCTGACTTGCCAGCTGGCTAGCTGGTTAAGTCAGCTTGTTTAGTCAACTGGCTAGCCAGCTGGCTAGCTAGGTAGCTAGCTAATTAATCAGCTGGCTTGCCACAAGGAGT
>NW_006979367.1:0-335 GCF_000164805.1 Carlito syrichta | reverse complement strand
AGTCTTAGAGTCTATGTCTCAGTGAAGGCACCTGAAAAAGGGGGGCTTTACCCTAGTAGCAAATGTTCACTGCCCACTTAGAATGCTCCTGACCTTGTGTCGTGTGTGTGTGTGTGTGTGTGTGTGTGTGTGTCTAGTTTTGGGGGTGGTGTTGATTGAGTCGGAGTCTCACTCTGTTGCCCGACAGGAGTGCAGTGGCATGCTCACAGTGGCATGGCTTAGATGGTCCTTCCAGTTCAGCCTTCCAAGTAGCTGTAACTACAGATGGGCACCATCCCACTTGGCTAATTTTTTAATTTATTGTAGAGATGAGGTCTTGCCACGTTGCCCAGACT
>NW_006979366.1:0-373 GCF_000164805.1 Carlito syrichta | reverse complement strand
CAGACCACATTAATAAGGAAAGTACTATCATAAGACACTAATAAGTCAAGTAGTATCAGACGATACTAATGAGGCATGTAGTATCAGACGACACTAATAAGGCAAGCAGTATCAGACGACAATAATAATGCAAGTAGTGTCAGACGACACTATTAAGTAGTATCAGATGACACTCATAAGTCAAGTAGTATCATAAGACCTTAATAAGCCAAGTATTATCAAAAGACACTAATAATGCAAGAAGTATCATCAGACAATAATAAGGCAAGTATTATAAGAAGACAATAAAAAAGGAAGTAGTGTCAGACGACACTAATAAGGCAAGTAGAGCCATAACACACTAAAAATGATATTAGTATTACATGATACTCAT
>NW_006979365.1:0-392 GCF_000164805.1 Carlito syrichta | reverse complement strand
GCAGGCCAGCTAGTTATGACAGCTAGTTCATACAGCTGGCTAGCAAGTTGACTAGCTAGGTAGTGACCTAGTTAAGTCCATTGACTAGCAAGCTTTCTAGCTAAATAGGTGAGCTTGTTAACTCAGCAGGCTATCCAGGTGGCTATAGAGTTAGAGAACTAGTTAAGTTAGCTGGCTAGCCAGTTGGATAACTAGTTAAGTCAGCTTGTTTAGTCACCTGGCTGGCCAGCTGCCTAGATCAATAATCAACTAGTTAAGTCAGCTGGTTAACCAGTTAGCTAAGTAGTTAAGTCAACACTTTAAGTCGGTTGCCTAGCCAGCTTGCTAGCTAGTTAAAAAGCTAGTTAAGACCGATGGCTACATAACTATTTATCTAGTTATTTCAGCTTGTT
>NW_006979364.1:0-649 GCF_000164805.1 Carlito syrichta | reverse complement strand
TCATCCAAACAGGGTGTCTGTGGTTCGAGGTGCTCATCACAACTGCACGTGGTGTGTTCACATGGCTGATGACTTTAGAGTCAGGAAAAATGGGATTGCTGGGAAAGAAATGTCCTCGGGTGAGGGATGTGTCCCTGGGCTTTCTTGGTGGAAGGTCTTCATTGCCAAGTCAGAGGGTCGACTTGCCTGGGGCACATTTCTCCCCTTGAAGAGGATTGCCCTCAGGAACCCAGGCAGGTACTCTGGAACTTCCATACTAAAGCGAGGGCAGCCATTGTGGGGGTGGGGCTGGAAGATGCCAAGCTTGTGGGACCCTCAAATGTGGGGAGAGGATGGAGGAAAGACTGAGGGCAGAAGGTTTGCAGAATAATGGATTTCTTTCTTTGTTTCTTTCTTTGTTTCTTTGTTTCTTTCTTTGTTTGTTTGTTTCTTTCTTTCTTTCTTTCTTTCCTTCCTCACTAGTTTGGCTGGCTGCTCTCAAACCGCCCAACTTGGGCCATCCTCTTGGCCTGTACCTCCTAAACTGCTGTGACCACAGTCTTTCCATTAGGTCGACATCCTGTTCTTCAGGCCTGGTCTTGAACTCTGGCCAGAGTCTAACCTCCTGCTGAGGCCTGCCCTCACACAAGGTTTTCTGGGTTTTGCTTGG
>NW_006979363.1:0-316 GCF_000164805.1 Carlito syrichta | reverse complement strand
GGCCACTGCACTCCAGTCTGGGCAACAGAGTGAGACTCCAACTAAAAAAAAAAAGAAAAAAGATAACATATTTAAAAAACTCAATTCAGTTCTACAAGCACAAAACTGAATTTTAAAAAAGAGATGTTTCATTTTGCCTGGTAGATTTCAAGGATAAAAATGTTTGTAAAGTAAACACAATAAGGACATTGATATATAATTTTTTAAAAAGAACAAATAACTCAAGTATCTGCTATTTTCTGTTACTAAAAGATATTTGCCATTTTAATTTAGCAACAATCATTATAAATCTGCATAAAGTTATAGATTAATCATC
>NW_006979362.1:0-763 GCF_000164805.1 Carlito syrichta | reverse complement strand
GTCTTAAATAGCTAGCTGCCTGGCTGGCTAGCAGGCTAGGCAACTCCCTAGCTAGCTAGCAGGTTGGCCACCTGGCTAGTGAATTGGCTCAAATAGCCAGCCAACAGGCTGGACATTGTGATAGCCTGCTGGCTAAACTAGCCAGAAACTCTGTTGGTCAGCCAGCCAGTCAGTTGGCTTAACTAGCTGGCCACCTAAATTAACAGCCTACTAACAAGGTGGCTTAACTTGCCAACCACCTAGTTAGGCAGCTGTCTAACCAGCTGACTTAACTAACTGACTTAACTAGATAGACATCCAGCTAGACAACTGGCTTTACTAGATAGCCACTTAGCCAGCCAGCTGGTTGTCCTGCTCTCTTAACTAGAATGAATTAACTAGCTAGCCCATCAGCAAGCCAGATGACTTAATTAGCTAGCTACCTACCTAGTCAGGTGGTTCTCGAGCTGACTTAACTAGCTGATTTAACCAGCTAGTCAGCTGGCTAGCCAGTTGACTTAACTAGTGAGCTACATAGCAAGCCAGTTGGCTAGCCACTTGAATTAACTAGCTGACTTAACCAGCTAGCCAGCTGGCTGGCCAGCTGATTCAATTAGCTGACATAACTAGTTAGCCCACTGGCTAGCCAGCTGACAACTAGCTGACACCTCTAGTTAGCCATGTGGCTAGCCAGCTGACATAACTAGATAAGTACCTATGTATTCCACTGGCTTACCAGCTGATTTAACTACCAGCTACCTACCTAACAAGTTGGCTACAGAGG
>NW_006979361.1:0-326 GCF_000164805.1 Carlito syrichta | reverse complement strand
TAGTCGGCTGGTGAGTGAGCAGAAAGGTGAGCTGACTTAACTAGTTGGCCGGTGAGAGAGCCAACTGGTCAGCTGAATTAACTAGTCTGCTGTGGAGTGAGCCGACGCATGACTGGCATAACTAGTCACCCAACTAGTGAGCCGACCAGTGAGCTGACTTAACTTGCAGGCTGGTGAGCAAGCCAACTATTTAGCAGATCTGTTAGCCTGTGAGCAAGTTGACAAGTTACCTGACCTGTTGGATGGTTTGCAAGATGACTAGTTTGCTGACTGGTTGGCAGGCGAGCAAGCCTACTAGTTAGCTGACCTGATGGAAAGTGAGGGAG
>NW_006979360.1:0-328 GCF_000164805.1 Carlito syrichta | reverse complement strand
TTACTAGATATTTCAAAATCTTCAGGCACTGAGTTTCTTGTTCATATTTCTATTTTGCTTCGTATGTCTGTCTATAAGCCACTGATTCTCCTTGAGAAAGTAAGACCATATTTCTTCTAGAAGCTATGGTATTGTAAAAGATTGCTTGCCTCAAACATAAAAATGAACTATATATTCCAAAGTTTAAATCTTCCAAGCTAAAAGAATCTTGTAATTTAGTTGATGGCGTTTTTATGAAAGAAGCTAAACACTTTAGAAATTTCTCTAGATGATGATCAGTATAACTTTAAATAGTTACTCAGCAGGAACAGGACAGCATTTAATAGCA
>NW_006979359.1:0-681 GCF_000164805.1 Carlito syrichta | reverse complement strand
TATCAAAAGGCTGACTTTACACCTAACCAAGGCTGTGTCTGAACTGAAGGAAGGGAAAAGACCCAGACTCCTTGGGGTTAAAACCCTGTGTTACTTAGGATTTAAAGGCCTGGGACAAGATTCTGGGAGTCACCAGGGTGGATTATTGACGGGATGCTGTCCCAGTCACATGTGAGCTCTGGCCATGAAGAACCCTCTGCGTCCACACTTAACCAAGCAAGGCAGCAATGGCCCTTGTTGACAGCATGGTGCGCCTACCCTCACCCAGGAAGATGAAGCAGGTGATGTTGTCAACCAGTTCCTGAGAAGGCAAACCAGCAGTTCACCCTGGAGACATTAGGGCCCTGCCTGGCTGTCCTGGCATTTTCTGCCCAGAAGTCCTTCCACTCCCCGGACCAGGCACAGTGCTGTGTCTGCACAGACTTTCACCCCAGGTTGAATGGCAGCTCAGGAGCTCAGGATGAACACTGTGACAGATGGGCACGCCCAGCACTCCCCTCCCCACCTGCCCGCCACGACCTGGCTGTGAACAGGAAACATCCGCCAAGCTTATTTTCCCCAACAACATGTCCCTGCCCTCAGTGTATCTACTCCTCATGCCACCGTCTCTACAGCCCCGCCTTGCCCCACACATAAAGCGGGGACTGAGGGGCTTCCCAGGTGAGATGAGAGTGCTGGCCT
>NW_006979358.1:0-640 GCF_000164805.1 Carlito syrichta | reverse complement strand
TTTTCATTATTTTATTATGAAACTTATGTAAATACAATTTTGTTTCTGTACTTTTTTGCATAACATAAAATCTGTGAACTTGAAATTTGAAGTTTTGTGTTAGAAATTTTTTTGTTTGTTTAGTCTTGTCTCAGTTTTTATTATGTAAATCCCATTATTCAAAGTTGCCTAAATCCATTTGGAAATCTTTTTTAAAAATTGGGGATTCTTAAAGTTGAATTTATTGACTTTTATGATTCAGTTTTGTTTGGACCAAAAACCAGTATTGACCAAAGTATTAAGCATATGTTTTTATATTTACTGAAATAGACTGTGATGACTTTGGATAATAAGGAAAAGTTTAATATTAAAGCCATGTTTATTACAGTATAATTAACATGTTAAACCATGGGATAAATGCCATCAATAAAAACTTATGTTGTAGAAAAAAAGAAAAGAATCACAAGCAAAGGAGATGTGGTTCCCTTCTCCCCCACCCCCAACCTCAACCCTGCTAACAATTTTCAAGACTTAAATCAGATTATTAGGCATATGATGGGTAAAAAGCTCTCTTTAATACAAAGTACAATTAGCATTATCTTATAAAAGATATTGGGTTATAAAGGCTAGAAAAACAATATGTATCTGAAGAAGCAATTAA
>NW_006979357.1:0-865 GCF_000164805.1 Carlito syrichta | reverse complement strand
AAGGTGGCACAATAGTGGCTACCTGGAATTCGACCTATGGGGCTCAGGCAGTCCTTCCGCCTTGGCTCCCGAGCAGCTGGGACTCCGGGGGCTACCACGCCTGACTCGATTTTGGGGACCTCTCACTGAGACAAGGTCTGGCCACATCACCAGGGCTGGATCCAACCCCTGGTCTCAGGCAGCCTCCCGCCTTGGCCTCCAAGGATGCAGGGCTGACGGCCATGAGCCATGGTGCCCGAACTGGATAAGCAAGTTCTGTCGGGGAGGCTACAAAAAGAAACACCCCGGGATGGAATCTACCACCTCCTGTGTAGCTGGGACCTCTGGCACCACCACGTGTAACTCCATTATTTGCATTCCAGGGTGCAACGGGGACCTGCTACGTGGCCCAGGCAGTCTCGAACTCCCAGGCTCCAGCAGTCCCCCTCCTCAGCCTCTCAAAACCACATATCAATTGATTGCTGATCCACTGTCTTTCGGGAAGTCTGGGTCCAAAGCTGGGGTTTCCTTTCCAAAGGATCTCTGTCTGTTCACGATGATCCCAATTCCATACCTAAATGGTTGCTCTTATTTTTTTCCCTTTTTTTTCTTTGACTCAGAGTCTCACTCCATCACACAGACTGGAGGGCAGTGCCTTGCCCTCTGTCAACACAGCCTTGGCATGCCGGGCTCTGATGAACCTTTCCCTGGCCATCCACAGAACTGGAATGACATGCACGTGCCAATGTGCCCAGTTCATTTAGTATGAATGGTGGAGATGAGGTCTTGCCGAGGTGCCCGGGTGGGTCCTGACCTGCAGGCTCAATCTGGCTGCTGGTCTTGGCCTTGCAAAGCACTGGGATGACGAGGCTGGGCCCCCAAGTGC
>NW_006979356.1:0-358 GCF_000164805.1 Carlito syrichta | reverse complement strand
GGTGGCTCAGCCTGCAATCCCAGCACTTTGGGAGGCTGAAGCAAGTGGATTGTCTGAGCCTGTGGGTTCGAGAACCACCCGGGCAACTTGGCGAGGTCTCATCTCTACCATAAATCAAAAATTAGCCTGGTGCAGTAGCATGAGCCTGTAGTTGCAGCTACTTGGAAGGCTGAGGTGGAAGGACCACCGGAGCTCAGCAGGTCGAGGCTGTGGTGGCCGGGACAGTGCCACTGCACTCCAGTCTGGGTGACAGAATGAGACTCCAACTCAAAAATAATAAATAAATAAATAAATAAATAAAAATAAGTTCACAATCCTTGTTCTTAATAAACTTAAAATTATTTCTTCATGTGAATTC
>NW_006979355.1:0-365 GCF_000164805.1 Carlito syrichta | reverse complement strand
GCACCAAAAACATGCCTCCCACGTGCATCATGATGGGCGTCCACAGCTCCCCAGGCAAAGTGCCTCTTGGGCAGTAGATAATGGAGTGATAGGGAGAGAAAGGGTACCTCCCCTCACCCAGAGGTGGTAGATTGGGCTACTGGAACCTGGGCTGGCTGTGGTGTTGCCCGACTGTTTTGATCGCTATGTGTCCCATGGCCACCCTAACTTGGCGCCATCTGTTACATGAGCTCACAGGAGTCTCTTCCATAGGTCACAGGTGTGGAGAATGGAGGTAGGCCTGCAGGGACGTTTGGCCAATAGTGCAGGACCGACGTTCCCGGTGGCCACCTTTGAAACATTATGCAACCAACAGGCCAGAAAAT
>NW_006979354.1:0-641 GCF_000164805.1 Carlito syrichta | reverse complement strand
TATTGTAGAGATGAGGTTTCACCAAGTTGCCCAGGTGGGTCTCGAACCCGCGGGCTCAGGATTTTTATTTTTGATTTCAGGCCAAAAAGGTTGACAACTGCTAATTTGGCAGAAGAGCAACCACTGAAGATTTTTGAGTTCAATTTTGTTTCCCTTACATTCAGCCTTTATACTACAATAGAAAAGTCTGTTTTTAATTCCTGTTTAAATCCCCTCAAGGACCAAGCTCTTTAACATCCTTTAATGCTTCATATGAAGGCCTCTACCAAGATCTTTCAGTGTCTCCAGACACTACTCATAATGCAATTACTTATGAGGACAGTCTGTGTCCTCTTGCCTTAGCCTGTGCTGTTTGTTTTGTCTGGAAAAACTTTCATGCTACTTATTTTTTTATTTATTGCCCGTCATCTGATTTATTGATCAAAACCTGGATTGGACACATTTCCGTTGGGAAACTGTAGCTGAACTCCCAATCTGGGTCATGTGATACAGCATATTATTATGATATTTTTTATACCTGGATCCATTTTCTCTAGTAGTTAATAAGTTTCTTGAGAACAGAGACCTTGTGCCTAACAGGGACCTTCTCTTTAAAATGTTTTATTTTTAATTTGCTTACTTAATAATGCGTGCACAATAAA
>NW_006979353.1:0-839 GCF_000164805.1 Carlito syrichta | reverse complement strand
AAGTCAGCTGACTAGCCAAATGCCGATCATGGTAACTATCTAGGTACATCAGCTGGCTTAGCCATCTGGCTACGTAGTTAAGTACCTAGTTAAGTCAGTTGGATGGCCAGATCGCTAGCTAGTTAAAAAGCTACTTAACTCAGATGGCTAGACAGCTGGGTAGCTAGTTATTTCAGCTAGTTAAGTCAGCTGGCTACCAAGGTAGCTAGTTGAGTCAGCTTGTTATGTCAGCTAGCTAGCTAGGTAAGTCAACTAGTAAAGTCGGCTAGCTAGCTAGTTAGCTAGGTAGGTAGCTAGCTATTTATTTCAGGCAGTAAAGTCAGCTCGCTATCTAGGTGACTAGCTAGTTTAGTAATCTATTTAAGTTAACTGGCTAGCTAGTTACATGGGCTAGTTAAGTCAGCTTGCTAGCCAGTTGCCTAGCTGTGTAGTCAACTAATTTAGTCAGCTGGCTAGACAGCTGGTTAGCTAGTTAAGTCACCTAGTTAAATCAGCTCGCTAGTCAGCTTGATAAGTAGGTAGCTAGATAGGTAAGTCAGCTGGCAAGTCAGTGGAATACATGGGTAGCTAGCTAATTAAGTCACCTGGCTAACCAGCTGGCTATCTATTGATGTCAGCTTGTTAAGTCATATAGTTGAGTCACCTGACTTATCAGCTGGTTAGCTGGTTAAGTCAGTTAGTTAATTCAAGTGACTAGCCATCTGGGTAGCTAGGTAGCTAGCTAGTTAAGTCAGCTGGTTATCCTGCTGGCTAGCTGGTTAAGTCAGCTAGTTAAGTCAGCTGGCTAGTCACCTGAATAGGTAGGTAGCTAGCTTATTTAGTCTGCTGGCTAGACAGCT
>NW_006979352.1:0-504 GCF_000164805.1 Carlito syrichta | reverse complement strand
TTGCCTAGTTGCCCAGGCTGGTCTTGAAGCCCTGGGTTCAGGCAATAATCTCACCTCTGCGAGCAAAATGCTGGGATGACAGGCCTGCGTCACCTCTCGCAGCTAAACCAGACATGTTAAAAATGAAAAAAATTAAAGTCTGAGCGTAGTGTCACATTCCTGACATCTCAGCACTAGGGGAGGGAAAGGTGATAGGACTGCCTGAGTCCATGCATTCGTGACCAGTTTGGGCAATCCGGTGAGATCTCGTGTCTTCAATAAAATCAAAATATTAGCCAGGCAGGGTGGCCCATGCCTGTACTTCCAGCTACTTGGAGGTTGAAGCGGAAGGATTGCATGTGTTCAGTAGATCCAGGCTGTGGTGGCCTTGAGCATCCCACTGCATTCCAGCCTGAGCTACAGAGTGAGAACAGGACTCTGAAACAGAAATAAAGAAAGATTTGGCTGGAGTTAACATCAAAAATTGGCTCCTAATTCTTATATATATATATATATATATATATA
>NW_006979351.1:0-390 GCF_000164805.1 Carlito syrichta | reverse complement strand
GTGTTGATAAACACTGATGGCTTCATTTCCAAACATCACAGCAAAGACCATTCATGTCGACTGAGCTATTGAAAAGAGTCTAACTTCCAAAACAATAAAACAAAAGTCACCGTCTAACAGGAAAAAGATCATTGAAAAGTATAGGGCAATAAGAAAAAACACAAAATAGCACAAAATATTTTTACATAACTTACTCATTCTCATGCTAAATACTGAATTTAATCTTCGAATCAACAACATGGGATGGGGTAGAATTTCCCCATTAGAAATAACTGTATTTAAAATCCTTAGTGATTGATTGCTCAAGGAATAACATGACAGTAATTTACAGTTTTAAAACTCTGACATGTGATTATGTGTTTTCAGAGTTCCTATAGAAAAGCTGGGACC
>NW_006979350.1:0-393 GCF_000164805.1 Carlito syrichta | reverse complement strand
GATGATCCCCCAACCAAGGCCTGACCTCACCCAAGACTTTCTGGGTTTTTCTTGGGTTCGAGGTGGTACGTGCTATGGTGTCCAGTCTGTCTCTAGCTCCCGGGGTCTGACCATCTTCCATATCAAACTTCCTGACTGCTGTGGAGAAATGCGTGAGTCGCCCTGCCATCCCCATCCCCCTGAAGGTTTGAGAGTCACGCCCTCCCTTTCTGTGAAGTGGCCTCCATTGAGGAGGAAGCAGGTCCGCCCTGGAGAATGTGGTGGACGAAGGAGTGGACACCCCAATGGAGAAACACCCCTGTGGTAGGTGCTTCTCCCAGGGTGGGCTCGGTAGGCAACTCTGGGCACCCTCGCTGAGTTCCTGGGTCTTTGGAAGCAAGTGGTCCTTGTGGT
>NW_006979349.1:0-398 GCF_000164805.1 Carlito syrichta | reverse complement strand
GGGAAGCCAAATGGATATGCAGCAGCAATGGGCACCACAGAGAGGCCAAGGAGGCTCACAGTGAAAATGCTGAGAAGGTGCACTGTGGAGTCGGCTATGGAGGTTCGCTGCACAGTCAATAGGATGTGCTACACGGACACCAGGAGGCATGTTGTGGAAAGGCCAAGAAAGGAAAGATAAAGAGGCATGCATCAACATGACTGAGGAGACAAGTCACCAGGAATTTGAGGAGGCATTCTTGTGGGGAGACTGAGTAGGTACACAAAAAAGCCAAGGACGTGGGAGATCAAAGAGGCACACAACCGAGAGGCCAAGTAGACATGCCATGGTGAGGCTGTAAAACTGCAACATGGGATGCTGAGAAGGTTCTCCACAGGGAAGTTACAGAGGGGTGCTCT
>NW_006979348.1:0-399 GCF_000164805.1 Carlito syrichta | reverse complement strand
TGGCTAGCTAGGTGACTGGCTAGTTAAGCCAGCTGGCTAGCCAGATGGCTATCAAGTTAACTCAGCTAGTTAAATCAGTTGGATAGCCAGCTGGTTATCTAGGTGGCTGGCAAGTTTTGCTGGCTGGTTAGCAGGCTGCTCAAGTATGTGACCTGCTAGTTAAGCCAGCTGGATAGCTGGCTGACCAGCAGGGAGGCTGGCTAGTAAAACTGGTTTGTTATCCTGCCTAGCCAGCTAGTCCGCCAGATAACTAGCTATTTAAGACAGCTAGCCAGCCAACTATCTAGTCAGTTGGTTATGTCAGCTATCTAGCCAGCTGGCTAGTTAAGTCAGGCAGCGAGTCAGTTAACTATTCAGCTAGCTAGTTAAATCAGCTAGCTAGTCAGTTTGCTATTCAGC
>NW_006979347.1:0-807 GCF_000164805.1 Carlito syrichta | reverse complement strand
AGTTTGCTTACAGTGTTTTAATCAAGAATCAGCAGTAAGTAGTGAATTTGAACAAATTATTTTTCAGTGTTTAGGACTATTTCATTCTTCATTAATTTATCAGTATCATAAAAGCATTATTTTTTTATACTTAAAAGACGCCTCTTTGTGGCTCTTGGCATGCATGGTTTCTAATGAGAAGTCTGTTGTCATTATTATCTCTGTTCTAAAGTTAAATAATGTTTGTATCTCAGAAATGAACCTATCTTGGATAGTAATGTAATTCTTTTAGACATGAGTCTGGACTTAGTGTGCTGTATATTTTATTAGGAATTTTGCTTCTTTGTTCTATATGTGTGGATTTGAATTTTCCTGCTTCCTGTTTTCATTGTTTAATTCTTTATAAAAGTTATTATATCCTTATTTTTCATGAATAATCTGAATCTCCATAATGAATATCGTCAAACATCTTTCTTTTTGGGTGATTTTACAGCCATATCTCTTCTTTAGTAAAATGTCAATGCAAATCTTTGCCCATGTTTTGTCCCACTTTATATTGAGTTGTTTATTTTCCTATTATTGATAGCGTGTTTTGCATATAATGTGATTTATCTCTTTCACAGATATATTTCATGAATTTTTTCTCTTCTTTTGTGTTTTTTCTTAGGATGTCTTTTAAGAAACCGAGTTTTCTTAGTTTTGATGATAAACAATGAGTCCTTTAAAAATTTCTTTTACAAATTTTACTTAACAAACTTTGCCATACCTAGGTTTCCAATTTTTTAAAAAACACTTTATAGCATTAAGTTTTATACTTAGGTATGAAAT
>NW_006979346.1:0-407 GCF_000164805.1 Carlito syrichta | reverse complement strand
TTACTTTCTGAAAGAGATTCTGTAGAAGTGTTAATTCTTCATTAAACCATAATAGGATTCGCCAATGAAAACATCCATACCTTGAAATTTCTTATGTAAGGTGTTAAAATACAAATGCAATGTATATTACATACAGAGGACTTTTAAATTTAATATACAGTATTTTAAATAGAGTGAGTTAGGCTAGCTTATATTTTTACAGGATTGGTTCATTTTGCCTAAGTAGTTAAATTGTGTCTGTAGAGTTTATCATGCGCTTTCTTTATCATCCTTATATGTCTGCAAGTGTTTTAGTAATATCACTTATTTCATTTCATCATGGTAAATTGTGCCTTTTCTTTTTCTTATGAGAATTACTTGAAGTTTTACACATTTGCTAGTCTTTTTGAAGAAAAGATTCTAAGTTT
>NW_006979345.1:0-585 GCF_000164805.1 Carlito syrichta | reverse complement strand
AAATGATTCACAGACTTGGAGAATTGTAGAATTTGATTTTTTAAATTGAGAGAAAAATAAAATACTTTATATAGAGGTAGCATAGTTATTTTAGAGTCTAAGGAGAACCTAATACTTTGTGCATGTGTGTTTCCCCACTTTAAAGTATTTGATTTTCAAAAATATTTTATGTCTTTACAATATAAGTATCTTCTTGAACAAAAATTTAAAGCCCGCACAAAATATCTCGGGTTGAGTAATTATAAACCTTTAATAATCTGGAAATTTAAATATTACTTTCAGCCTTCCTAAATATATTTCACACATTTTTATTTTTGAAATTGAATATGAAAGGTAGGGGAAAATTGTGTTACATTTATTTTATCTAATTAATTTGGTACCAAACATGAATTTAAACCTCTTGGAATCTTATTTGGGATTACTATGACAATTTACATATTTGTATTTCTCTTATTTTTCCAAGTGTTTCTGTAACTATGTTTGTTTTTTTTCCTCAGAAGAACTCATAGTATATTCTTATTTTTATTTTCTATTTTAAAGCTGTGGGTAAAATTCAGGGTTAAGTATACAAATGGTCACTGTGTG
>NW_006979344.1:0-436 GCF_000164805.1 Carlito syrichta | reverse complement strand
TCTTAAAAAAAGACACACAGACGGCCAACAAATATGTGAGAAAAGATGCAACATCCCCCAACATCAGAGGAAATGCAAATTCAACCCACAGCGAGAAACCCCGTACTCCGCTCAGAAAGATCATACGAAAAGGTCAGAAAGCAAGAGATGTTCGTGAGGATGTGCTGAAAAGAGACTCAGTATACCCTGTTGGAAACAGCACCGAAATACCCCAAAGACCTAGGAGTTGATGCAACGTTTGGAATCCAGGGATCCCAGGACTGGGTGTCTACGTCAGGAAAGAGGTCGTGGCGGAAAGAAGGCGCCTGCACCGGTGTGTTCCTCACAGCACCGTTCACCACTGCAGAGAAGTGGAGTCAACATGCCTGCTCCTCGGCTGAGTGATGGATAAAGAACATGTAGCATGTGTGTGTATGTCACAGACTATTATTCAGTC
>NW_006979343.1:0-1086 GCF_000164805.1 Carlito syrichta | reverse complement strand
TGATGCGCAAGGAAGCAAAGAGATTTGTTTCAAAAAACAGTTTCAGGTGGTGGAGAGTGCTTATGAAGAAACCAGAGCAGGGCAGAGGGATAGAGGGAGGAGGAGGGTAGACAAGCTTGTCGTCAAAGGCCAATGTGACCTTGAGTCCCTGGGAAAGGAGCTGTGTGATAGTGAAGCAGCAGGCTGTGTAGAGATCTGAGAGGATGGCCTGACAGGCTGAGGGAGCGACTAGCCTGAGGCCTCGAAGCAGCAGTGACCTTGGCCTCTTAAAGGAGGGACAGAGGAGGCCAAGCGAGTGACAGGGAATGTGGAGTGAGACGGGGCTCAAGAAGTGTAGGGGCCCAGTCCTGGTTGATGGATTTTTTTCCCTTGGTGTATTCACAAGTTGCCAGCAGCAGTTTGGAAAGCCATTGGAAGGTGATGAGTAGGGGTCTTATTTGTGCCCCACCCTGGTGGAGACCATCAGAAGGCTGTGGCTTATCGAACAGTGTCAGCTTTGGCTGCACATGTGCCATGGAAGGTGAGTGTGCTGAGACCAGGCTCCAAGCTTACTTGCCCAGCACATGGAGGCCTTCTATAAGTCTGGCATGGGATTGAATGGCAGGTGGTTACCATCAAGAAACCACAAATCCCTTTTGTCACTAGCTTGGCTCTTACATCCACTCTGTTCTTCTTCCAGAGGCAGGCAAAATACTCTGAGAACAAGCTGAAATGCACGAAGGCCCGGAATGACTATTTGCTGAATCTGGCAGCCACCAATGCAGCTATAAGCAAATACTACATCCATGACGTCTCTGATCTAATCGATGTGAGTGCCCTGGGGAGTCTGGGACCGAACAGAGCCCACACTCAGGCTGCTGCATATTGTCAGCTGAAGGAGGAGCTGGCCTTGGTCCTCAGCTGATGCACTGGGTGGCCAGTGGTCTTTTGAGCCCAGCTGGAGGGGAAGGGCAGTGAGCATCTGGGGACTGGAAATGAGTGTTACCTCATGGTTTCAATTTTCATGAGTGGGTCGTGAGCTTCTGGTGTGCCCTAAACAGCCAGGTTGGGCAGTCCTCTATTCAACGCCAACGTCCCAAGTAACCT
>NW_006979342.1:0-446 GCF_000164805.1 Carlito syrichta | reverse complement strand
GTGCAGGCTATCTTCTTGCCTTGGCTTCCCAAAGCGACAGGGTAAGAGGCATGACCCCCCCACGCCTGGCCTTCACACCCCTCTCTGGGTCTCATCTCATAGCCCATTTTATTCAGATGACCTGGGACCCCAGAGCAGGCAACCAGAGTCGCCACCAGGCTGACCAGGGGAGTGCCAAGGCACCCATCATTCTACCTGCCTCATTACTCATGGTGGACCTGCTCTCTTCTCAAGGGGCTGACTTCCAGAATGGAGGGTGTGACTTTCAAGCCTTCATGGGGGGGATGGCTGGGCAACTCATGCCTGTCTCCTCAGCACTTGGGTTGTCCAAGATGGGAAGATGGCCTGAGCCTGGGGGCATGAGACCAGGCAGAACACCATAGCAGTCGCCCACCTTGACCCCAAGCAAAGCCCAGAAAACCTTGGGTGAGTTCAGGACACAGAGG
>NW_006979341.1:0-611 GCF_000164805.1 Carlito syrichta | reverse complement strand
CTTGGTGAGATCTCATCAATACAAGAAACCAGCAAAATGAGCTGAGCATGGAGGTGCATGTCTGTCATTCTGGCCATTCGGGAAGCCATGGCGAAAGGATTGCTGGAAACCAGCTGGTCAAGTCAGCATTGATCAAGAGTGGGTCCCTGTGCTTTGTCCTGGGTGACAGGGGTGGACTCCGACTCAGAATATTAATACCACCCACCACCACCACAACCACATGCTGGGCTCAGGGGCTCAGCCTGTCATCCCGACACTTCAGAGTCTGAGGCATGTGGATGACCTGAGCCTGTGGGTTTGAGACCAGCCTGGGACACTGGGTGAGACCTTGTCTCGGCCATCAAAATTAAGCCAAATATTAGCCGGTGTGGTGGCACAGGCCCGTGGTTGCAGCCACTCAGGGAACTAAGGCGGGAGATCACCTAAGCTTGGTAGGTGGAGTCTGCAGTGGCTGTGAGTGTGCCCCTGCACTCAGGCCTGGGCGACAGAGAAGGATTCTGACTGCAAATAAAAATAATCACCCCCACCACCACCATCACCACCACTACTCTTACCACCCAGCACGAGGAGTCATCCTCAGAGATGGGAGAGGAAAAGGCACTTTCTGGCCT
>NW_006979340.1:0-1171 GCF_000164805.1 Carlito syrichta | reverse complement strand
CTAGCTAGTTATGTCAGCTGTCTAGCCAGCTGGCTAGCTAGTTATGTAACCAAGTTAGGTCAGCTGAGAAAGCAGCTGGCTAGCTAGGTAGCTTGCTAGTTAAGTCAACTGACTAGACAGCTGGCTAGCTAGATAAGTCACCTAGTTGATTCAGCTGCATAGCTATGTAGCTTGCTAGTTAATTCAACAGGCAAGAAAGCAGGCCAGTGAGTTAAGACAGCTGGTTAAGTCAGCTGGCTAGCAAGCTTGCTGCCTAGGTTGTGACCTATTTAAATCTGTTGGTTAGCAAGCTGGCAAGCTAATTATGTCACCTAGTTAAGTAAGCTGGCTATCCAGGTGGTTAGTTAAGTCAGCAGCCTAGCTATCTGGATATCCAGTTAAGTCTGCTAATTTAGACACCAGACTGGCCAACTGTCTAGCTCGTTCATCAGCTAGTTAAGTCAGCTGGCTCACAAGCTGGCTAGTTAGCAATGTCACCTCTTTAAGTCAGTTGGCTAGCCAGCTCGCTAGCTAGTTAAAAAGCTAGTTAAGTCAGATGACTAGATAGCTGGCTAGCTAGTTATTTCAGCTAGTAAAGTCATCTGGCTAGCTAGGTAGATAGCCAGTTAAGTCAGCTAGTTATGTCAACTTGACAACTATTTAAGTCAGGTCGTTTTGTGGGCTAGCTAGCTAACTATATAGCTAGTGAGTTATTTCTGCTAGTAATGTCAGTTAGCTAGCTGGGTAGCTAGCTAGTTAAGTCAGGTAGTTAAGTCAGCTGATTAGCTAGCTAAGTCATCTGTCTAGCCAGCTGCCTTGCTGGGTTGCTAGCTTATTAATTCTGATGGCTAGCCAGCTGGTTAGCTAGTTAAGTCATGTAGTTATGTCAGCTTGTTAGCTAGTTAGTTAGGTAGTTAAGTCAGCTAGCAACCAGCGGGATATGTAGGTAGCTAGGCATTATAGTCAGCTTGCAAGTCACCTGGCTAGCTTGTGTTGTCAGCTAGTTAAGTCAGCTGGCTAGCCAGTTGGCTATCTAGTTATGTCAGCTAGTTGAGTCAGCTGGCTAACCAGCTGGCTAGCTGGATAAATCAGCTAGTTAATTCAATTGGCTTATCAACTGGCTTGCTAGGTAGCTCGCTAGTTCCATCAGCTGCCTAGTCAGCTGAATAGTTTGTTAAGTCAGGCAGTTAAG
>NW_006979339.1:0-622 GCF_000164805.1 Carlito syrichta | reverse complement strand
TTCAAGCTGGACTGTGGGTTGGGGGCTGTACTTTTTTTGCAGTTTTGAGATTAATTGAGGGGGGAGCTGTGATTCAAAATATATCTGCAAAACTGGTACCCTCTGACAGGTGTATGGGGTATCCTGGAACCCACTTCCCACTGCCTTGCACTCTTTTCATGCAGTGGGGATATATGTTTGCTCCCTGAAAGCAAAATGATTAAAAAAAAAAAGCAAAAATATGTGACAGGGAAGTGTGGAAGAGGAAGGTGGAGAGAGAGAAGGTTAAGAGGGAAAACAGACAGGTGTACTGACTAACAAATGAAAAGAGACACAAAGACAGAAAAGAGTAAAAAAAAAACAAACCTAAAACATACAGACAGTCTTACAAACACACAGTCCAGCCAATCTCTCTATTGATATTCCCCTACACAAAAAGGGAGTCTAAAGAAAAAAATAAAACAAAATCAGTAAAATAACAGAAATTATGCACGTATGAAATGTTATCAATAACAATAAGAAGAGAGAGAAAAGGGAAAAATGAGTAAAAAAAAAGACAAAGAATAAAAAAAAATGAACCAGGCTTGTTCTGAGATCCTTCCTGTAAGTCCAATATCCTTTCAGCTCTCATCTCTAGCTCTCA
>NW_006979338.1:0-23846 GCF_000164805.1 Carlito syrichta | reverse complement strand
AATAATTCAGACATATCCAAAAGTATGAATACAGTAAATAAGCACCTATGAATCAAAAATGCAGCGTAAGAAATGGAATATCATAAGTGCAGTTAAACGCTCTTTCTTCCTATTCCCAACTATATTCTTCTCCCTCCACCACAGAAGAAAACACCACTCTAAATTAAATGTTTAGCATTTCCATGTCTGCCTTTATATTGTCAATATTTACACATCTTCTTCCAATTAAATATTTGATGTAATATTGTGTATGTTATTCTCCAAGAAGCTTTTTTCACTTAGCATTGTGTCTGGAAGGTTTACCCATAATGACACAAACGGGCCTAGTTTCGTTTGTTCTTTCCCACTGCTTTAGTATATTTCACCATATGATTTGTCCATTTGATTTGCATATTCATGCTGCTGATGATCATTATTTACATTTTCTCAAATGTATAGCTATTTCAAACAATGAACTATGAATACTTTTGTATATATCTCTTTATACACATAAGAAATATTATCCCTAGGATTCATATGTGGCAATTGCTGGAATGAATCCATGTGCATTGTCAGGGTTATTCGATAAACACCACTCTCTCACTAAAATGATTTTCCACTTTACAATCAAAGTACCATGTTTTTAAACAGTTTTCTTTGCTGCATATATTTAACACATTGGACTTTTCATGCTAAACCATGACACAGTACCTCATTGTGGCGGTAATCAGTGTTTTCTTGATTGTTGATGAAGTTATATATAATTTCATATATTTACTGGCCAGTGAAATGTCTTTCACTCTTTCTCTTATCCTTTGTCCATTTCCCAATGGTGTGTTTGACTATTTATTCTTGATTCATACCAAGCATTGACATACTCTTGGTAGCAATTCTTTGTCAGCTCTGTGCATTGCAAATGTCTTCATATACTCTGTTAGGATGACTTTTTTTCACAATGCTTTTTAATAGACAGAGGTGCTTAATTTTATCATAGTCCATTTTATCAACAATGTCCTACAAGGAACTCAAATGTACTGAAGGAAAAAAACAAACAGCCCCTTTAAAAAGTGGGCAAAAGACATGAATAGACACTTCTCAGAAGAAGACATACAAGCAGTCAACAGATACATGAAAATAGGCTCAGCCTCACTAATCATCAAAAGAACGCAGATTAAAATCCCACTGAGATGTCATCTAACTCCAGTGAGGATGACCATCATCAATAACTCCAAAAACAACACTTTCCATACAACTCAGCAATCCCTCTTCTGGGAATATCCCCAGAGGAACTCAAATCATTCTACGAAAAAGATACCTGCACATGCATGCTTATTGTAGCATTATTCACAATAGCAAAAATATGGCACTAACCGTTCTGCCCATTGAAAGTGGACTGGATTTAAAAATGCACGCAGAAGTTCTGCGGCCATAAGAAAGACAAAATTATGAACTTAGCAGCAAATTGGATGGACTTAGAGTCTATAATGCTCAGTGATCTATCACAGAAACAAAGAATTGAATACCACATGTTCTCACTCATACGCAGACCCTGAACAATGATCACAATACTGGAAGAAAGGGATTGGTAATAGTGGGAAACTGCCAAGGGAGAGATGGGAGGCACACTTCATCGGGAAGGGTAACTGGTCTCAAACCAGGTGAAGTGGGAATCAAAGTGAGGCCTAAACTTTATCTTTACAACGACCATTTGCATACCTGACCCTGAATTGCACCCACCTTTAAAAATAAAAATTACAAAAAAAATTCTTTATTACTTTAAAGTAAAAAATGGGCAACTCCCCGGGTCCCCTCTCACTATGGAAGTTTTTCTGTCCTCTCAGTAAATCCTGCTTTCTCACTTAAAAAAATTAAAAATTAAAAAACAAAATAAAAAATATCCCTTTTTGTTTTCATCACAAACAAAGTTTTATTTTTATTTAGGTCTATATAAGATATATATAGCCGGGATCGGTGGCTCAGCCTGTAATCCCGCGCCTTGGGAGGCTGAGGTGAGTGGATTGCCTGAGCCTGTGGATTCAAGACCCACCTGGGCAACTTGGTGAGACCTCATCTCTACAATAAATCAAAAAATTAGCCGGGCGTGGTAGCGCACGTCTGTAGTTCCAGCTACTTGGAAGGCTGAGGCGGAAGGATCGCCAGAGCCCAGCAGATCGAGGCTGCGGTGGCCTTGAGCGGCCACCGCACTCCAGTCTCGGCAACAGAGTGAGACTCCAACTCAAAAAAAAAAAGATATATATATGTCTTGATATATGGATAGGCAGTCTCCCAGTGTGTTGACAAAATCTGCCTTGGCTTTTGTATCCTTCGATCTTCTATATGAATGTAGAATTATCTTGTCAAGTTCTACAAAATACTGGTAAGATTTTTACTGGAATATTACTTTGAATTGATATATAAATTTGGAGATAATTTACATCTTTAGTATATGGACTCTATTATACACAATATTTGTCTTCATTTATTTAGTTTTTAAAAGATTTTCAATAAAGTTTTATAATTTTCTTTATAAAAGTCTTGTACATCTTTTGTTTAATTTATTCCTACTGTTCTAAATTTTAGTTACTACTGTCAAATGTTATTCTGTTAAAATTACATTTTAAATCTTTTTTACTGTATTTTACATATAACAAATGTTGAAATATCTCATTATTTTTAATAATTTACTTATAATTTGTCTTGGGTTACCTGAAAATAGGTTCTTTGCTTTTAATCTTTTTATTGTCTTCCTCCAATTTCTGGACTTACTGTGCTCCCAGTACAATGTTAAATAGGACATTCTTTTTATCATGATTCTTTTAACTTTTATTTTTAAAATTTTTTTAAAGCAGTTTTTATTGAGAGGATATAAAAGCTCCACAGTAGGAGGGGACCCCAGGGGCTTGTATGAAAGGAAATGCTTCTCATGGTTCACCATTATGTGTGAGGTTGGTAAATAATAAAGTATTCCTCCATGCCTATTTTGTAAGGGATTTTTTATCATAAAGGATCAATTGTTTGACTTTTTTGTTTTTATGGAGATTGTCCTGTAATTTTTTTCATTAATCTGTTAATGTAATGAGTTTCTTTAATATATCTCCTTGCCAGCCAGGCTTGGTGGCTCAGCCTGTAATCCCTTGCTTGGGGAGGCTGAGGTGAGTGGATTGCCTGAGCCCCGGGGTTCGAGACCCCCTAGGCAACTTGGCGAGACCTAATCTCTGCAATAAAATAAAATAAAAAATTAGCCAGGCGTGGTAGTGCACGCCTGTAGTTTCAGTTACTTGGAAGGCTGAGGCAGAAGGATCGCCGGAGCCCAGCAGGTCGAGGCTGCGGTGGCCGGGAGCAGCCACTGCACTCCAGCCTGGGCAACAGAGTGAGACTCCAACTAAAAAAAAAAAACAAAACAAAAAACCAACAGATGTTGTTGAGTGTGCAGAAAATAATGAAGGATTATACATTGTTGGTGGGACTTGTATGGAAAGAAAAATGGAGTTTTCTCAAAAATTAAAAATAGAACTACCATCAATTTACCAATCCCGCATCTGAGTAACTACCAAAAGAAAAAAATCATTATGTCAAAAATACACCTGCATTTATGTTGATTGCAGCACTATTCACAGTAGCAAAGTCATGGAATCAAACTAGGACCAATCAGCTGATGAGTGGTTTTAAAAAATGTGGTGTATACAGTTATACCAGGAAATGCTACACAGTCAGAATAAAATCATGTCTTCTCCAGCAAAATGGGTGGGGATCGTGGCCTTTATCTTAAGCAAAATAATGCAAACAACAGAAAGTCAAATATCACATGCTCTCATTTATAAGTGGTAGCTGAACCATGTGTACACATGGACATGCAGCGGGGAATAATAAACATTCAAGATCCAAAATATTGGTGGGTGGGAGAGGGATGAGGATTTAGAAATAACCTAGTGGGTATAATACTACCAATTGGGTAATGGTTATACTAGCAGCCTAGGTTTTACCACTACCTGTTATATCTGTATAACAAATTGTACACGTATACTTGAAATCAATAAAAATAAACACTAAAAAAGCATAAAGGTTATAATTATAAAAATAAACATAAAAACAAAAATATTTCCTTATCCTTAGTAGGGGGAATACATTAATGAATCAAACAACACATTCCCCATGAGTTTTACTAATTGAGAGGTCCTGAAATATTTACAGCTATTTCTCAACTTTTCGCTCTGTAATACATGTCACTCAAGATACACAGAGAACTTGCTATTTCCTGCTCGCTAATTCCAATTAAATTAGTATCATCAGTATAGTGGGCAAATGAGATATTCAACATCAGAGCAAGATAATCAAACTCCATTCAGGCAAAATCTGAAGATAATTATAGACCTGGGTGAAGTGGTGTATGGGTACTGTTGTCCTCCTCAAGTGAAGGCAATTTTTTTTTACCGCACTTTCCTAGGAGTTTTGTTCAAGAAGCTATTAACCAGATCTGTAACTAAATAAAAAACATTGTGCTTCAATAAATATATTTAACAAATACATCTATTAACATTATTCATCCACCATAGTACCCACTTTGGAGTTAAAATCTGATTGTTTCAGCATCAACCTGCCACAACTCATCCTGCTTTTACAGACACCATGAGTATAAAGGCAAGTAAGATGGGGACCAACATCTCAGCATCAACTAAGTGTTTAAAATTTCCAATACTCTTTGCATTTTTCTGAAATGGATTATTTCTGCTCAATTACTTATCTTTCCAGGAAAGAGTTTTTGAGTGATCACAGGTGACTTTTCTAATAACATGGATCTTGTTTTACAGCTAAAGTAATCCAAATTAAGGTTCTATTTACTTATAATTATGTCCATCATTGATATGATGTAGAAGACAGATAAATAAGCACAACATTTATCAGTGGACCATGGGTTCCACTATGTTTGTGAACTTGGGCAAGGACTACAGTCTTAATGTGACTTCCAGATGGACTTATTTCAATGTGAAAATATATATGTCATTTGGCTTCCATATACCAGTGTTAATATAGTCTTTATCCAAAAAAAGCTTCCAAATACTGGCATTTCTCTTCACCCAATTCAAAGTATTCCCATAGGACCAGTATGGAAGGATGAGTAAAAATATTACATACATGATGATCTACACTTCAATAGAAAATAAACTCTCCTCTTACCTGGAGTCTTTGAATCTGAAAAGTATCTAAGCATGACAACTGCATAGAGAATAATTACTATCCATAGGAGCTGCTGTCATTAATCTTATGATCACTACACATAAGCAATCTCCTTACAGTGTGATTATCTGTGATAACTGTAGAAACATGTGGTCTATTTGCCTTCACCAAAAAGCCTGAAAGTCATATTATATTTGATTGTCATTCTATGCCTTGCTATCTGATTCACTAATTATTTTTACCTGTCTCTAACATTTCAGTTCTGCCATACATCCTGGATCTTCATAACTAGAAAGGTTGGGATATACAATAGATAGCATGTGATATTTGAATTTCATCAGATGAAAATTCAAACCGTAGAAATCAATCACTACTTATACATAACTTTGTAAATCACTCAAACATCTATGGTTAATTTCAGCACAATACGTTTTGTATAAATTAGTTAAGGTTCTCGATTACAAATGACAGGAAACTTAATCCACCAAGGGCAGTAAATTTCATGGCTTATGTTTGGAAGCTGGGTCATTTGTTACCAAGTAAGAGTCACTATCTGTATTTGAGAATTTTCTCAGAGTTGTAATTAAGGTCTGAAAATAAGAAAGTTATAGATGAGGTAAGACTAGAGATCAGTCTGAAAACGCTCTCTCTCTCAAGAACTAGGTACATTCATCAGTCCCAAATTAAGGTCTGAAAATAAGAAATTTATAGATGAGGAAAGACTAGATATCAGTCTGAAAACTCTCTATCTCAAGAACTAGGTACATTCATCAACCACAACAACAAGAACAAGGAGGCTTCTATGAGACACCACTGATGTGAATTCCCATGACAGGTAGCATTGGGAATCCAATGTGTATGTGTCTTTACTGTTTGTGTTGTAGTGTCATCTCTGTAAAGAATGAACAAGCAGATGCAGCACAAGTAACATAATAAATATACTAAAAAGTACAGGTTTGTACAGTTTAAATTTTACATTTTATATTCTACAAACTAATCCATCTATCAGTCAATCAGTAAGAATCTGTAACCAGGTTTCTGCCCCAGGTATAAAACTCTAACAATTAGTCCAACCCTGACAAAATGTAATATTAGATAAGCTTAGATATTGTAACTTTTCCTAAGTATCAAAAAAACTGAGTTCTCAGAGTAGCTGTGTAATGTGAATTCCAAGAAAGAAAGAAATGCACTGACTGGCTCCCTGATGCTGAGCATGAGATTCAGTGTCTGCCATATATGCTGGACAGAAGAAATCACAAACATTGCAATGGTTCTTTGGGAAGGTCAATGTTAGTTGACATCTCAAGACACACTATCCTCTGGGGTCTCAGAGAAGGGGCAGTTTGTGTAAACTCACATATGCTATTCCATTAACTTCTATTGCATCCTCACAATCAAGGTTGGAACAGATGAGGATGTCATATTTGTGGTGCTGTTATGATTAATTTTTACTGTATAAGGCCGGAAATCTTACTCCCTGCCTAGATATTTCTCTTATTTTGAGAAAAATCCATAATACTTATGGGAAGGGTAAGAAAAACCTGTCAGTCTCAGGTCCCAGGTAATGACCAACTATGGCTAGATAAAGGGGGAAGATGAAAAAGTTATTCTAATTC
The DNA here is from genome assembly GCF_000164805.1 of Carlito syrichta. Lineage (NCBI taxonomy): Eukaryota > Metazoa > Chordata > Mammalia > Primates > Tarsiidae > Carlito > Carlito syrichta. The sequence continues at coordinate 17,076 of NW_006979338.1, read as the reverse complement.
TAGAGGGGAGTGAAGGAATTAATGTTGGGTTCATAACACAGGAGATATATCTTTAGAGATTTCAATATTTTAGGGAAAGGACAGAAAACATCTGTCCCCAACTAATTATGGCTACAAGGTAGAGGGGAGGAAAGACATAAACACTGGGGGAGCCCCACCCTCAGACCCAGGCACATAGTACTGCCCAAGACTGAGAATAGATGAGGACAACAGAAACATCTACTTCCTCCGTGACTTCTCTTTAAGAAAGAGGACAAGATCACAACTTGAGGAGGTCACAATACATTGGGCAATTATAAGATCATTGCAGTCATGTACATGGAGCTCTGTTTCAGTGTCTCTAACCTAAGCAGAATGGGCCCACGAATGGAGCAGCCATGGGGCAAGAAAGGGGGACATGCACACACCAAACTTGCTTATAGGTGACTCTCTCTGTCACCAAGGATTATTTTGCCAACACTGTAGCTGAGCATCTGACCTGTCAACATCAGAGAGATCTAGGTATTATACCATGGTCTGAGAAGTCCTGCAAGACACCTGGTAGCACCCTCATTACTTGGAACACATTTCATTCAAGTGCTGGTAGTGAATTCTGATTGAGATTGATGCATATACTGAGCATGGGTTTGACTGAGCTCAAAGCACCACTCTCTGTAAACTCAGAATATCTGACTGGTTTAAATGAAATAGCCCATGACTTAATGTCACATCAAGGGATCCAGGTATCTCTGAAATCAATGGGGAAATTAAAAATATGGCCAGGTGATGTCCTGGGGATGGCATGAGATGGGGATACAAACGTCACAGTGGTTGGGTGCTGTTGGGGCTGATAGAACATTGGAATGGCCTCTTAAAATGGATGTAGACTGGGCAGGGCAGCTTAAGGAAAATATTTCATACTAGTATACCATAGCAAGAAAAAGAAGTTTCTGCAATATATAGATTATTTAAAATTTATCAGAACTTGTGACTAGAAGATTTGTTCTTTCACAAATGTTTAGTTAATGCAGCAAAATATTAATACTAGTTAGACACTTGAATCTCAATAATTTAGGAGTTGCAGAAGTAAATATTTGTGAAATTTTGAAGCATTTACTCTAAACACCCAACTATATGCTGTCTGCGCTAGCTTCCCTTCAAATATAAATATAGATAGATTATATAGATGAAGTAGTTATACACGTGTGACTAGACAATAAATAATACTGTGCTTTGATTGGCAGAATTCATAAAATCAGAGAAATAAAGGTGAGTATAGTAAGTTGTGTCTACCAAAAATATTAAGATGACATACTTGGAAAATGTGCATATACTGTGACTGCATTTTTTGGTAATGATTGGTGAGAAACACCTTCCCTGGTAAGAAATGTATACAGAGAATACAAGAAGAAATACACTGAAAGAAAACTCTTTCTCAAATTCCTATTGGCTTCTTCATCACAGAAGATTAGCTGGGTAGGAAACAATTATACTATAATGATCATGAGGATTTCAGGCAGATAGTTGGGCAACTAAGATAATTCCCCCAGATTGCTGTTGGCAATACCCAAGGATGAGGATTGTGAGTCATTTTCTCTAGAAAGGTGTGCTGAAGTCCTAACCCATGGTATCTATGAATGTGAACATACATTATCTAAAAGGGCCAAAAATATGGGTGACAACATGCTTTGCATGAGAAACCATGGAAGTGAGAAGTTGATGAATTCAAATTTTTAAAATGCTAAAGGAAAATATTTCATACTAGAATACCATAGCAAGAAAAAGAAGTTTCTGCAATATATAGATTATTTAAAATTTATCAGAACTTGTGACTAGAAGATTTGTTCTTTCACAAATGTTTAGTTAATGTAGCAAAATATTAATACTAGTTAGACACTTGAATCTCAATAATTTAGGAGTTGCAGAAGTAAATATTTGTGAAATTTTGAAGCATTTACTCTAAACACCCAACTATATGCTGTCTGCGCTAGCTTCCCTTCAAATATAAATCCACATATAATTAAAATGTAAAGGAATGACATTAGATTATAGTGATTATGCACAACTTTAAATATTCTGACAGTCAACTGTATACATAAAACAGGCTAAATTGATGGTATAAAAAGTAGATCTCAGGAAAAAATGTTCAAATTAAAATCAAGAAAGATTTTCACCATGCAAATGCTAAAGTTAGAAAACATAGGAGGTACAGAAAGAAGTAATTGATAATGACAAAGAGGTGAATAAATAAATAACATAATTATTCTAAATGCAGCTTCAAAAAACATTAAAACAAAAACAGAACTGAAAAATAAATAGTCACACCAAAAAATGCAGCTAGACACAGCAACTCTCACTTCACTTATAGAGCAAGTACACAGAAAATCACTGAGAATAGAAAAGTCTTAAAACACATTTTAATCATTTTTACCTAATAGGCATTTAGAAAACATTTACCAAAAAATTCCTAATCCACAGCATTTTCGAGTACTCATGAAACACACACCAAAATATATTTTAGCATTTTGAATCATAGATAATTTAATTTATGGCAAGAGTTGAATTAAATTAGAAAAATATGAAGTTATCTGTAAAATCATAAAGTATTTCGAAAAGATAAACATACATTGAAATAATCATCTCAGGAAAACACTTTTCTTGTGCATCCATTAAGAAGTAACTCCTCAGCCGGGCTCAGTGGCTCAGCCTGTAATCCCACGCCTTTGGGAGGCTGAGGTGAGTGGACTGCTTGAGCCCGCGGGTTTGAGACCTGCCTGGACAGCGAGACCTCATCTCTACAATAAATCAAAAAATCAGCCAGGTGTGGTAGTGCATGCCTGTAATTCCAGCTACTCGGAAGGCTGAGGCGGAATCGATCGCCGGAGCCCAGCAGGCGAGGCTGGAGTACAGACTGGAGGCTGTACTCCAGTCTGGGTGACAGAGTGAGACTTCAACTCAAAATAAAATAAAAAAATAAAAGAAGAAACTCCTCATCTATTCAAGTTTTATGATGAGATTGCAGCAATTCAGTCACATCTCATTTTAGTTCTCTTCCATTTCAACCACATCTACAGTGACCTCCTCCACTGAAGTCTTGAACTCTCAAACTCACCGATGAGGGTTGGAATTCACTTCTTCCAAACTCTTGCTGATGTTGTGGTTTTGGCCTCCTCCTATGAATCATGAATGCTCTCAATAGCATCTAGAATGATGAATCCTTTCCAGAAGGTTTGCAATGGACTTTGTCCAGATCTTTCAGAGGAATCACTATTTTTGATAGGTATAGCCTTACAAAATGTATTTCTTAAAACAATAAGACTTGGAAGTTCAAATTATTGCTTGATCCATAGGCTGCAGATAGATGTTCTGATATCAGGCAGAATTCCTGGGTGACTGGGCATGGTAGCTTACACCTGTAATTCCAGCACCTTGGGAGGTGGAGGTGAGATGATTGCCTGAGCCAAGGAGTTCGAGACAGTCTGGGTAACTTGGAGACACCTTGTCTCCACAATAAGTTTTTTAAAACTCACCGGGTGTGGTGGTGCACACCTTTAGTTCCAGCCTACTTGGAGACTGATGCAAAAAGATCTCTTGAGCCCAACAGATCAAGACTTCAGTGGCTGTGATCTTGCATCTGTACTACAGCCTGGGCAACACAGTGAGATGCAGACTCAAAGAAAGCAAAAACCAAAAAAGAACTCTTGGGAGACCAGGTGCATTGTCAATAAGCAGTAATATTTTTAAGGAATCTTATTTTCTGAGTACCTAGTCTCAAAAGTGGGCTTAAAATATTCAGTAAACCATGCTGTAAACAAAAGTGTTATCATCCAGGCTTTAGAGAACTCTTTCAGGAAAGGAAGAGTCTATCAATGAGGCCAACTTCATTGACATCTTCCTGAAGAAATTACCACAACCAATTTCATATTTTAAAATTATGGCATGCAAAAAATTGCTTTTTAGACATAGTATTAATGTACACTTAGCAGACTACAGTATATTGTAAGCATAATTTTATTTCCCCTGGGAAACCACCCAACACCACCATTAGTCAGCAGCCAACAACACTGAGGAAAGACCCTTCACCAGCAAAAGGTGATGACTTGCTAAAGGCTCAGATGGTTGTTAGCAATTTTTAGAAATAAAGTATTTTTAAATAAAAAAGAGAAATAATCAGTGAATTTTAAAAATCTCAACATAAAGTAGAAAATACTTGGTATCAATTAAAAATGAAAATAGAGGAGATTCCACAAGATGGCAACGGCATAGGTGGATTCGTGAGACTCTCTGAATATGAGTTCCCAAAAAGACTCTTACTTTTCTTCCCACAGGCACCTGCCTACCGCCAGCTGCACTGGTACAGGGCCTGGAGACCATCGGTCCCACGCAGGGCCACATATTGCGGCCCCTGGCTGCAGATGCTCCACTATATGTGACTCCCATCTGCTCAGGAGTCCCGGGTCCCAGCTCCCTCCCCGGTTACATCGTCATGCCCAGCACCCAGCACCAAACTTCTAGTCACCCAGGGAGGCTCTGGGCGCCTGCCCCTCAGAGACACTGGTCCCATTTCTGGCTGAAGTGCCCTGTGAGGGACCAGGGCCACCACCTGCCCTTTGGAGCTTTGGAGCTCTGGAGCTCCAGGACCACCCTGGCTGAGGCACTCAGCGTGCAACTTCAAGCTTGTGTAAGGAAGCAGAACCCCAAGCTTGTGTAAGGTGCTGATCAGAGGCTTCCAGCTCCAGAGGAGGGAACGTCCAACCCTCTCCTCCATCCCAGCCTGCTGGTGACACCCCAGATCCAGCACTCAGTTGGGCAGCTGATCCCAGATGAGCATCCCTAAAGGTGAAAGTGGAACTACCACCTCCACCATTCTCCAGACAGATTTGCATCGCCCTACCCACCTATCAGAGTCTCCGCCTCAGTTTCCACGGTGATGTTGTTTAACAGGAGACAAAGCCCCCCCCAGGCTGAACAGACTGAGACAACTAAGAGTTACAGACCTCCCAGGCAGTAGGCTAACTGACTGCAACAAAAATAGAGGGGAGAGGCTGGAGACCAGAGCTCAAGGAAAGATTACAGCACTAGTCTGATCTCTTATTTTGACCTTTGGTTTTATCATTCTGATTGTACGTTTTGCTCACTATTGTTTGCTTTCTAACTTACCCTATCTGCTTCATGATCTCATTGGTCTGTCTCTGTATAACTACCAGTATTCTTTAGGATATCTTCCCTCTGTTTTTTTTTTTCACTTCTCTCTGGCCTGTGTCTCTTTTTCACCTGTTAGTTGGTATGTATGTCTGTTTTCCCTCTCACTCTTCTCTCTTTCTATCTTCCTATTGAACCCCCCTTCCTCCATTATTTTCCTCTTTTGTACCTCCTTTTGCTCCAGGAATGAGAGAAAAATCAGCACAAATGAAGAAAAACCAAAAGAAGAATATGAGTCTCTCCCAGACTCCTGGGAGGGCAGACACTGAGAAAACTGACTTCGGAATGCAAACAATGAAGAAACCCCAGAATGATGGGCTCAAACTACAAACCTAGATATCAAGACATTAATGGAGAGATTAAAAAGAATTGAGGACACTCAAGAAGAAACTAGAAAGGAGCTGATATCTGAGATAACAGTAATAAATAATACCGTGAATGAAATAAATAACAAACTGATAAGCATGGAAAGCAGAATTACCCAAGCAGAAGAAAGAATCTCAGAGCTTGAGGACCAAAATATAGAACTAACCAAAACTCTCAAAAACACAGAAAACAAGCTCAAAAAGACAGAAAAAAACCTTCAAGAGATGAGCGATTACTTCAAGAGACTGAACCTAAGAGTAATTGACCTTCCTGAGGCAGAAAGAGAGACCGATTCCACGCTGGAACATACCTTCCATGAGATCATTCAAGAAAACTTCCCTTATCTAATCAATGATGCAAAAACTCAAACACAAGAGATTTAGAGAACCCCTGAAAGACAACAAATGAGAAGACCAACACCTAGACACATAATAATTCACCTAAAAAAAAGTAGGCATAAAAGAAAAAACCCTAAAGGCAGCAAGAGGAAAAGGCCAGATCACATACCATGGAAAACCAATCAGAATAGCAGCAGATTTATCCACAGAAACCCTGCAGGCTAGGAGAGCTTGGAGCCCTATCTTCAAATTCCTAAAAGATAAACAATTTCAACTAAGAATAACCTACCCAGCCAGATAAAGCTTCATCAGTGAGGGAGAATTAAAATTTTCCCAGATATCCAATCCCTAAGATCTTATGTTGCCACCAAACCACCTCTACATGAAACACTTAAGAAAGTATTAAACACAGAAGAAAAGGGGAAAAAAGAACAACGCTCTTCACAAGAGTACAGGAAAAAGAATAAAATACACAGGAACCAACCCCCAAAACAAAAGAAAGACAATAAACTAAGTGTAAGAACTACTCTATAAGAATTCTATGATAGGGACAAATTCTCACATTTCAATAATTAACCTGAATATGAATGGTCTAAATGCACCACAGAAAAGACATAGAATGGTAAAATGGATAAAATATCACCAGGCAGCAATATACTGCCTTCAAGAGACCCATCTCACTAGAAAGGACATGCACAAACTCAAAGTAAGAGGATGGGAAACAAATTTTCAGGCGAATGGAACACAAAAGAAAGGAGGAGTCGCAATTCTAATTTCAGACAAAATACCATTTCAGCTATCAAAAACTAAAAAAGATACAGAGGGCCACTACATAATGATAAAAGGTTCATTGCATCCACAAGAAATATCTATCCTAAACATATATGCACCTAACATAGGTGCACCAACTTTTATAAAGCAACTCCTAGGAAAACTAAAGAAAGATATTGACTCTAACACCATCATAACTGGGGACTTTAATACCCCACTCACCACCCTAGACAGATCATCAGGACAAAAAATCAGCAATGAGATCCGGAACCTCAATGTGACTCCTGACCAATGGACTTAATTGATACCTCAGAACACTCCATCCAAAGACCACAGAATACACATTCTACTCATCACCACATGGAACGTATACTAAGATCAACCACATAATTGACCATAAATCAAGCATAAGCAAATTTAAAAGGACCGAAATTCTACCATGTACCTTCTTGGACCACAGTGGAATAAAAATAAACATTAACACCACCAAGGCCCCCCCAAAATCCACAAAGACATGGACACTAAACAGCATGATGCTAAACAACTCCTGGGTCAGTGATGAAATCAAAACAGAGATCAAAAGTTACCTGGCAACAAATGAAAATGAAGAAACATCTTACCAAAATCTCTGGGATGCCTTAAAAGCTGTAGTAAGAGGGGAATTTATATCCCTACAAATACACATGAAGAAAATGGAAGGAACGCAAATTAACAGCCTAACAAACCACCTAAGGAAGCTGGAAAAACAAGACCACAAAAACCCTAATTTCAGCAGAAGAATCCAGATGACCAAAATAAAAGTCCATATCCAGGACATAGAAGACAAAAAGATAATACAAAAAATCAATGAAACAAAAAGCTGGTTCTTCGAAAGGATAAACAAGATTGATGGTCCCCTAGCTAGACCGACCAAGTAAAAAAGAGAAAAAAACCAAATAAGCACAATCAGAAACACAAAAGATGAAATCACATCTGACCCTGAAGAAATACAAAAGATCATTAGAGACTACTATGTGCACTTGTATGGAAACAAACTTGAAAACCTCAAGGAAATGGAGGACTTTCTGTCATCACACAACCTGCCTAGGTTGAAAAAAGAAGAAATTGAGACCCTAAATAGACCAACAACAATCAAGGAAATTGACTATGTAATAAGAAAAGTACCTACAAAAAAAAACCCTGGACCAGATGGCTTTCCAGCAGAATTCTACAAGACATTTAAGGAGGAGCTGATTCCAATCCTACTGAAGGTATTTCAGGTGATTGAGAAAGATGAAACCTCCCCAAATCATTTTATGAAGCTAACATCACATTGATACCCAAACCAGATAAATATCCAACAAAGAAAGAGAAGTACAGGCCAATATCTTTGATGAACATAGATGCTAAAATTCTCAACAAGATCCTAGCAAAAAGGATTTAATAACACATCTCAAAAATCATCCATCATGACCAAGTAGGCTTCATCCCTGGGATGCAAGGCTGGTTCAACATTTGTAAAACAATACATGTAATTAAATACATCAACAGATGTCAAAACAAAAACCACATGATTATATCATTAGATGCAGAAAAAACATTTGATAAAATCCACCCTTTCTTGATAAAAACACTCGAACATCTAGGCATACAGGGAGCATACCTCAAAGTAGTAAAAGCCATCTATGAGAAACCCACCACCAGCATACTCCTAAATGGACAAAAATTGGAACCATTTCCCCTGAAAACTGGCACAAGACAAGGGTGCCTACTCTCACCCCTCTGTTCAATATAGTATTGGAATTCCTAGCTAGAGCAATCAGAGAAGAGAAGGCAATCAGGGGTATTCAAATAGGAAAAGAGAAATTCAAATTACCTCTCTTTGCAGATGACATGATTGTGTACCTTGAAAACCCAAGAGAATCTGTCAAAAACCTCCTTACACTGATAAAGACCTTCGGCAAAGTCTCAGGATATAAAATAAATGTGCAAAAGACAATCGCATTGTTTTACACCAATAATAAGCAAACAGAAATTCTAATAAAACCACAATTCCATTCACAATAGCCACAAAAAAAAATGAAACACCTTGGCATCTTCCTAACCAGAGACGTGAAAGACCTTTACAATGAAAACTATAAAATACTGCTCAAAGAAATCAAAGATGACCTGAACAAGTGGAAAAATATCCCATGCTCATGGATTGGAAGAATCAACATTGTGAAGATGTCCACCTTACCGAACGCAATCTATAGATTCAATGCAATACCTATCAAATTACCAGCAACATTCCTCTCAGACCTAGAAAAAACAACACAGGAATTCATATGGAAACACAAATGGCCAAGAATAGCCAGAATAATCCTCAGCAAAAAAAACAAAGCAGGTGGTATCACATTACGAGACTTCAAACTTTACTATAAAACTACAATCATCAAAACAGCTTGGTATTGGTATAGGAGCAGGCATATAGATCAATGGAATAGAATTGAGATTCCAGAAGCAAAACCTCAATTTCTCAATCAACTCATCTTTGACAAAGCCTCCACCACATACTACTGGGGAGAGGAGAACGTATTCAGTAAATGGTGCTGGGAAAACTGGCTGACCACATGCAGAAGATTGAAACAGGACCCCTGCCTATCCCCATATACAAAAATTAACTCCAAATGGATCAGAGACCTAAATGTAAAACCTCAAACCATAAGAACCTTAGAAAATGAAGGACGTACCCTCATGGAAATTGGAAATGGCATCCAATTCCTGAACAAAACCCGAAACCCACAGGCCATAAGGGATAAAATAGACAAGTGGGACCTCATTAAACTGACAAGCTTCTGCAAAGCCAAAGAAACCATCAAGAAAACAGGGAGACAGCCTACAGACTGGGAAAAAGTATTTGCCAACTCCAGGTCTGACAAAGACTTAACATCTTGGAGCTACCAGGAACTCAAACGTGCTGAAAAGAAAAAGACAAACAACCCCATTATAAAATGGGTAAAAGAAATGAACAGACACTTCACAAAGGAAGACATGCGAGCAGCCAACAAACACGTGAAGAAATGCTCAACCTCACTAATCATCAGGGAGATACAAATCAAAACCACACTGAGATACCACATAACTCCACTCAGAATGGCAATTATCAATAACTCAAAAAATAACAGTTGTTGGAGAGGGTGTGGCAAAAAGAGAACACTCCTACACTGTTGGTGGGAGTGTAAACTAGTGCAACTTCTGTGGAAAGCAGTGTGGCTATTCCTAAAAGTTCTAAACATCAACCTCCCATATGACCCTGCAATCCCCCTACTGGGAATATACCCTGAAGAAATCAAATCACTCTATAAAAAAGATACCTGCACACAAATGTTTATCGCGGCATTGTTCACAATAGCAAGAACCAGGAACCAACCATGCTGTCCATCAAAAGAGGACTGGATTAAAAAATGTGGTCTATATACACGATGGAATAGTATGCAGCCATAAAAAAGAACAAAATCATGAATTTCACAGCAACCTGGATGGAACTAGAGTCTATAACACTGAGTGACCTCTCACAGAAACAAAGATCTGAGTATCACATGTTCTCACTCATATAATGGACCTTGATCATCCAACGCACTACCATAAGAAAATGACTGATAGTAGTGGGGGAAACTATGGAGGGAGGGGAAGGAGGGTGAGACTAATGGTAGTAAACATCTGTCTGGAGACTGGGAGACACTGGTTATCAGCAAGGGGGCCTAAATGAAGCGTATTTGTATACCTAACCCTTAACTGTACCCTACAACACCATAATAAAAAATTTTGATTAAAAAAAAATAAAAATAGAAGCCATAAAGAAGGACAAAATCATGAACTTCACAGCAACCTGGATGGATTTTAAGTCTGTAATACTGAGCGATCTATCACAAAAACAAAGAACCGAGACTCACTTGTTCTCATTCATTATTGGACCTTGAACAATTATAACAATTAAGTAATACTATAAGAAAAGGACTGGCAGTAGCGGGAATGTCCAGGGGAGGGAAGGAATGTGATATTGGCAGTAGTGGCATTCTGCTTGGGAAGCAGGGTGGGATTTGTAGTTGATGGAAATGCCAGGGATAGGAGAGGCACACCTCATCATCAGGGGTACCTGCATAATGAACATTTGTATACCTAACCCTGAATTGTACCCCACATCTTTAAAATAAATAAATGAAAATATGCCTCATTGAGTGACTTGTGATGTAGTGTCTTAAGGAGCAATAAGCCTCAACTATCTATGTTAGAAACATTGGAAGGTCTAAAATGAAGATCTAACTTTCACGTTAAGAAATACTTAAAGTCAGTATTTTTTTCCCACCTTTTGTTTCAGTATTTAGACTTCTTTGATTATTTCTTGCAGACCCAGTCATGTGTTGACAAATTCCCTGGGCATTTGTCTGTCTGAGAAAGACGTTATTTCTCCCTCACTTATGTTTTATGATACAATTTGCTTGTCTGACAGTTACGCTATTTGAGGACATTGAAGATGGGGCCCCAATCCCTTCTGTTTTGTGGGGTTCCTGCTGGGTAGTCTGCTGTAAGTCTGATAGGTTTGACTTTACCAATTACTTGAGACTTTTGTCTCACTGCTTTCAGAATTATTTCCTTCAATTAGCTTTGTATCAAAATAGGTAAATTCATTCAAAAGTAAGTGCAAGAAAGGAAATACAGTGATAAGCAAAAAATACAAAAATACATACATACATTAAAACAGTGGAGAAAAATGAATGAAATCAAAAGTTTGCTTCTTACAAATGGCCATATTTGACCGAGGTGGACATACTTTGGCACTCTCTGTTTAAATTCAACATTAATTTGCAACTAAAACGAATAATTTCATGTCTAGGTATTTATATGATTAATTTTGCATATTATATGCAAGAGATTACATACAATAATGATTCGAAGGGCCTGAGTCTTAAAAGAGAAAACCCCCTAAACAATACAAATGCCCATAATAAGAATGGATAAGTGCATATAGTTATGCGAGGATTATTATACTGCAATTCAAAAGAGTAAAATATAGCTGTAGCATTCAATAAGTGTTACAGAAATAAAAAGTTGAGAAAAAGCAAACAGAAAGCAAAGTTCACCTATTTATTTTGATGCAGCTGTATAAGTTAGTTCTTAGATGTGTGTGTGTGTTTGTGTGTGTGTGTGTGTGCGTGTATAAACAGACACACATACATACGCATATAAAGTTAATTGCAATCATTACCTATGTAGTAGCTAGTACCTATAGTCCCAGAAGTTGGGACATTGATGTAGGAAGATATTTTGAGCCTAGGAGTTCTGGGTCAACCTTGCCAACATAGCGAGATGCCATTCTTTAACAAAAAAATATGTTTCATAAATTTATACACCACGTAAACATTTTTACAATTTTCAGAAAGGTAAGGGTCAAGTGAGAAAAACTGATGACAGAGTACATGGGTGGATTTGGTGAATGAGCTACTGCAACATTCTGGAATTCAAGTTGGAGGATGTTATTAGTTTGTGTCCTTAAAATATTCTCAAGTTTTCTGACATTTATAATTAGCTCTTGAAAGTTGATATCCTATATCATTGAGTTACTGAATATTTATGTCAATTTAAAATTAAGAGAGAGAAACAGAGAGATAAACAAGGGCTTGGAATCTTTGGTCACAAGACAAATTCTAGATAAAACTACAAGTTTCACAGTTTACAGGTTTTTTGCTAATAAAATATAATTCTATGATTCTAAATAACTGCATAATCCTTCTACTGGGAATTCAAATAATTTTCACTGGTTCTGGCTTAATTGTAGAAATGTCACCTGTAAACTCATCATGATTTATTTGTAATGATTATTCTCATATGGTATAATGCCTATTAGATATTTTGTATATTAACTATGAAGAAAAGTTTGACTCTAAGGTTGAAACAACAGCAATCAATTAAAAGTTGTTAATCTGAGTACAGAATTCACCATTATGGGTGTGAGGGATTGAAAATGAGTTGTGTTTCGAGTTGCCCATAGTTACATGTAAGCAACGTCTTTAATTGCAACAACTTCTGGAAAGCCATATTTCTCCACTGGCTGGATGCCCACCTCGGCCTCATGAAGGCAAGAGTAGTCTTTGTGCATCATCTACTTGTATTGTGGTCAACAAGCAAACTGCATGAGCAGGGCCCCTCATGACATTCTGCGCACTGGTTAATTTTGCTGGATCTCTGCTTGCTTTCAGCAAAAGCAGCCCCATGTCGCTCATGTTTGTCAGCCTGTTGTGTCTTGAAGGGTCCTGCAAAGGAAAGGAGGGAGGGAATCCTAGGGTGGATAGATGCCCTGGGGACTGGGTGTCTCCACAGCACATGACCCTACTGCCTTGGGGTGGGGAGAGAGAGTTGAGAGAGAGTTGAGGGCTGAGTTTGTCCTCAGCCTGGTCTGGGTGGCAGGAAGGGGAGGCCAGGTTTGTGAAGAGATGGATCTTCTATCAGGATCTTTCCTTCTAGGGTTCTTCTTGGTCCAGAGAATTGACACACCAGTGGGTGAGTCCTTTACAAATCTTGGGTTGTCAGCCACTCAAAATAAGTGGATTCTACCGAAGCAGGAGGGCAGCAGCACAGGACATGGACTGATGTGTTGAACATAGGAAGCCCTGAGTGTGAATTCTTTTTTTTTTATTAGAAAACAGGGCTCCTAGGAAACCTGACACCCGATTGTCCCAGAGACCCTCCCCAGCATCTACCCATCAACTGGGTCAAATTCAGAGGCTAGAGGAAGACTATGGTTCCAGAACTGGGCTGTCTGGGTAAGAAGTGGTGTCATCTGAGGAGACAAGGAAGGAAACTGTGCTGGAAACAGCAGACCCTCTAGGGCAGATGGCAACTCATACTCTTTAGCATTTCCATGACAGCGGAAGCTGCAGTGTGACTGCTGTCATTCTCCCAGAGGAGGTGGAGGAACCATGTGCCATGAGCCCCCAACATTCCAGAATAATTTGATGCAGGCCAATTGTTTATTGTTTCATGCATTAGATGATGTTATTTTATTCACATAGTACTGACTGTCAATTCTGGGTCTACCTTTTGCTGTTTATTTAACAAATGTTTCATTGTTAAAATGTAGTATGAATTTCTTTATCAGCGCTTGCTTGAAGTTCTCAGCCGACACATTTGTTGTATGAAGACATACTGAGTCTATGTAGTTGTGGGTCCTTTATGTAGCCATCGGCACCCTGGTGTGAAAAGGAGCCTTGAAACATGGAGAGGAGGAGCCTCGCACAGGGAGGGAGGGACAGCTCTATACCTTCCTCTCTAAGTCTGTGTCTCCTTCTCTTCCAGATGGTCAGGACAGGCCCCCCTTGTCTACCTGGCTCAGCCCTGTGATTCCTCAGGGAGAACACATAACTCTTGTTGTCACTCTCATCTTGGGTTTAACGGATCTGGACTGTACAAGGAAGATGGGGCCTATGTTCCTCAGGTGCAGGATGAAATATTCCTAAATAACCTTTTCATGGTTCCTGTGACCACAGCACGTGCAGGAACCTACAGTTGTCAATATCTCTACTCTAACTCCTCTTCTCTGTGGTCAGCATCCAGTGATCCCCTGGTGATTGTTGTCAGGTTAGTTGCTCTTGTTCAGGGTGGCTTTTTATTGTCGTAACCTTCTGAATTTTAGAGTTTATCATGGCAGAGTCAGTCAGGGTCTAATAAGAATAGTAGGAAGTTCTCCAACTATTTTGGATAAGAGGGGATGAAATGCAGGGAACAAGCACTGTGGTCGACAGAAAAAGTGTCCCCAATTATTTTGTACATAAAAATACCACAAATCTCTAAATGTGTTATGTTGCATTCCAAGGACAATTAAGGTTAAAGGTGAAGTAAAGGTTGTTCATCTGTTGACCTTGAAATGGAGTAAATATTCTGGAGTGTCCAGTTGGGCTCAGTGTAATCACAAGGGTCCAAATAAGAGTGGGAGGAAGCGGGAGATTGAGGGCCAGAGAATGCATCAGGACAGGGACTCCACCAGTCACTGTGGGCTTTGAAGGTGAAGGAAGGGCCACATCAAGGAATGCAGGGGACTTATAAGGCTGGAACAGGCAAAGGAACATACTCTCCCTCTAGAGTCTCCAGAAGGAGAACATAAGACCCTTTCATTTATACTAGTGAGACTATTTCAGATTTCTGGCCTCCATAACTATAGGATAGTGTGTTGTCTCCTGCCCCATGTTTGTGACAATTTGTTACAGCAGCAACTGGAAACCAATACAGATACCCATGTCAAAGACAAACTAAGAATACAAATAAGGAAAACTGGGACTACCCAGAGATCAGTAGGACAGGATACTTATTCTACCACAAGTTTGGAAGAGGGGAACAGTGTCAGGAAGCCAGATTTGAGTCTGCTCTATGGAAGCTGGGACCATGGAGAAGGCACCAACATGTCAGGAGATGCCCCTGAGTCCCCACCAGGACCAGGTTGTGTGGACATTGGGAGGTATCATGGTACCCACCTTACTGCTTAATTCTTATGTCCTCCCAGGGATCATAGTTTGTCCAAAAGCACATGAACCAGGCTTATCAGAGACTGGAGATGCAGCCTGTGGTGGTTCCTCTTTCAGTTCTCCACAGAGAACAGGAAACACATTGGTGAGAAAAGGATACAACAGCCAAAGTGATAAGGATGATCTCAGTGGGAATGGACTCTGATGCTGTCAGAAACAGAGAAACAAGGAGAGGGAGAGAATCAGGGGAGACTATCACTGACAGGATCATAGACTAGGGAAAAAACATGGAGACACAGAGAAAAGGAGAGAGACAGGCACAGAGTATGAACCATCTCATTCCAGGTGCCATAGAATGGAGTGAGGAGGGGTGACTTCTTCTAAACTCAAACTCTCTGTTCTTAGGAATCTACAGAAAACCTTCCCTCCTGGACCACCAATGCCTCATAGTTAAACGAGGGAGGAAGGTCATCCTGCAATGCTTCTCAACAATTATGTTTCAGACCTCCATTCTGCACAACGATGGGTTGACTGAGGACGCTTTGCCTCTGGTTGTGGACCTCCATGATGGCGTTCCCGGGTCAACTTCTCTCTGGATCCCATGATGTCTGCCCATGCAGGGACCTACAGATGCCACAGTTTTTTCAGAAATTTCTCCTATCAATTGTCAGCTCCTAG
This sequence comes from Carlito syrichta, assembly GCF_000164805.1. Lineage (NCBI taxonomy): Eukaryota > Metazoa > Chordata > Mammalia > Primates > Tarsiidae > Carlito > Carlito syrichta. The sequence goes on along the minus strand of NW_006979338.1, from coordinate 1,265 downwards.
TAACCCCGTGGACATCATGATCATAGGTGAGAGTGCCCAGACATTCCCCTCACCTTTTTTGGGATACAAACAAGATGTTTTAGGATGCAGAAGTCATGGGGTTTTGAGGAAGGTGAGCATTGGGTTCTTACAAAGAGAGACAGATTTGGTGAGGGCTATTCCAACAGAGGCAGACAGAGAAGACACAAGTACAGACCACTTGTCATAATATAAAGGATGAATTCTAGCAATGCAGAGACTCAGAAATGAGATTAAGAGCAAAGGGAGTCACGACCAGATACACATATACCAGAAGCTGGGTATCCTTCCATTCTGACTTTCTTCAGAGTCCTGAAACAGATTAGAAGTTCAGTTTATGTTTCACTTCCACACTCCCTTCTCTACAAGGAGACCTGAAAGACACAAAAGCATCTTAGCTGACTTGGGCCCTGGAGCTTGGGAACATGTGCTACTCACAGAGGCTGTGTCTATTCTGACTATTCTGACGCTTCTTCCTTCCATGTGGTTGAGCCATAATTCCTCCCAGAATGTCATGATCCCAGGTGAAAGGGAACACCAGCCCTTTTGGAGAGAGAGAGAGAGCCAGAAGCAAATTCAGAGACTAAGAGACACATAAAAAGAAGGAAAGAGAGGCGGAGAAGTGGAGAGAGTGATAGGGGGGCAGAAAAATCCCTAAAGATCAAAGTCCTGAGTGAGGTGCACAAAAAAAGATGGTGATGTGGGGGTGGGTGACAGAGAATCCTCAAGAAAATTAGAGAGAAAGACATGGAGACTGAGACAGACAAACAATAGATGGATGGACAGGCATATGAAAGACAGAGACAGATAGGAGCACTGGACCATCAATGCAGCGAGAGAAAATTCTCAATTTAAGTGTGAAGGTTGGTGTGATGAGGAAGAACCTCTCTATCTAAACTGCTTCTTTTGCTTCCAGGACAGTATGAGAAACCTTCTCTCTCTGCCCAACCAGATCTCATGGTGAAGTCAGAGAGATCATGACCTTGTCCTGCAGTTCTGAGCGTTTCTTTGATATGTACCATCTATCCAGGGAGAAAGAGGGCCACGAAAGCAGGCTCACTGCAGTGTGGAGCCACAGGGGAACACCCCAGGTTGACTTCCCTCTGGGTCCTACAACCTGTGGCAAGACCTACGGATGCTACGGCTCTTTCAGTGGCTCTCCTCATGAGTGGTCAAGTGCAAGTGACCCACTGCTCCTCTCTACCACAGGCAAGGAAACCACATACTTGTCCGATATGTTGTGTCTC
>NW_006979337.1:0-527 GCF_000164805.1 Carlito syrichta | reverse complement strand
TTTAATAAGCAGTGGCAGATCTGCAACCCTGGCAAAAGAATAGTCTCTTCTTAATCTTTTGTTCATATAAGGTGCTGTCATGTACACATTTTGGAGCTAACTGGTATATAAAGAATATGCAGTATGTATGAATCTAGATTCTGACTCTCCAAGAAATAATACCCTAAATACCTTACGCTAGCTTCATAGTATAGCTAATGGAACCTAAAGTTAGGTTCCTTCCCTGCACAGGTCCTGTGCATGCCACAGGAGAGACCCTAGCAATTTTGTATTCATAATTGTGTATTATTTTTCTCTAAGAAGGCCCACTCCAAATTGTATAAACTTCAGATCCTACAAATCCTGGATTTATCTGTCATGCCAAATTATAATTTATTAGATGACATTTTAGAAACATGATAGTAAATGCATGAAAGAAAAGCTAAAGAGATGTCTTTCTTCCTGTTTCACATTCTTTTATTTCTTTTTTTCTTGTTATGGTGAGAACACTTAACATGATATTAATTCTTTTGACAATTTTTTTTTTT
>NW_006979336.1:0-567 GCF_000164805.1 Carlito syrichta | reverse complement strand
TTAAAAATATGGAGTTGAGAATCTCAGTGCTTTCATTGCCCAGTTCTGAGTAGCAAGTGTTCTACTGAGTGACTTTGATGATGCAAAAATAGAGACTCTAGCCATTTGGGTGATTTCTAGAGACTTGTAAGGGTTCTTTTTTAAAAATTATTGATTCAGTTTCTAATGCACGTCTGTGCTAACTTGACTAATTTGTTTCTATCTCATAAATATTGATGTGGGATTACACCACTGTGGTTAACTGAGGGTTCTAGTGGGGAGCCCTCTGGTTGATCAAGGCCTCACTGAAAACCATCACTGTGTCTTACACCCCAGAACCGGGGCTAGGACTAGAGTGAGGTAGTTGAGTCATTGATCTGAGGAACAGAATTTAAGGGGCGAAAATAAACATAGTGATTAAGATGCTATATACAGTATTAGTTAAAAATCAAAATTAATGTGTAAGAAAACATATGTATCATAATGAAAAGAGGTCAGTATGTTAAAGGATCTGCCCCAGGGCTTGCATGGCTACCTCACCCTCCTCGCCCTACTCCCCACCCTAGTAAGTCTCTATGCCAGAGTGTC
>NW_006979335.1:2356-3142 GCF_000164805.1 Carlito syrichta | reverse complement strand
GCAACACAGGATACGGTGGCATCCATCCAGGGGTGTTCCTTGACATCACCCCTGCAGACAGAACATGCAAGTCCAGGCCAGGCACCATGGCTTACAGCCATCAGCCCTGCACCCCGATAGGACGAGGTGGGAGGCTGTCTGAGCCCAAGGTTTGGAGACCAGCCTGGGCAACGTGGGCAGACATCGTCTCGGCGAGAGGTTTCCAAAATCAAGTGAGGCATGGTGGCCCCCATCTTCCTAGCTGCCTGGGACCAGAGGGGGGAGGACATTCTGAGCCCCACAGAACGAGGTCCAGGGAGCCACGATCATGCCACCACTTCCCAGCCTGGCCGATGGAGACTCCGGTGACAATAAAGACACCTCCCACATGCATCATGATGGGATTCCATGGCTCCCAAGGGAAACGTCCGCGTGAGCAGGGGATGATGGAGTGATCAGGAGAGGAAGGGGCCCTCTCCCCACCCAAAGGTGACAGACAGGGTGTCTAGATTCTGGGTTTGCTGCAACTTTGCCGGTCTGCCTTGATTGTGCTGTGCCCTAGCTCGGGGCTGTCTGTTCCATGAGCTCACGCATGTCTTTGCTGTGCATCAGGAGTGTGGAGGGTGGAGGTAGACCTTCTGGGTTGCGTTGCTGAAGGCTTGGGAGAGACGTGCCCAGTGGCCACCTTTGAAACCTCCCACAAAAGCCCAGAAACTACCTTCTCCTCTTCCATCCCTGAGGGTGACTCCTCGTGCTGTGTGGCATGTGGTGGTGGTGTTGATTATTATTTGGAGTTGGAATCCCACT
>NW_006979335.1:0-943 GCF_000164805.1 Carlito syrichta | reverse complement strand
AGTCCTCTGTTGCACAGGCTGGAGCACAGGGGCCCACTCTCAGCCACTATGGCCTTGGCCAGCTGGGCTCTGGAGATCCTCCCGCTGCAGCCTCCTGAGTGGCCGGAATGACAGGCTTGTGCCACCATGTTGGGCTCATTTTTTTTGGCTTCGTGTAGAGGCGCAGTCTCAGTAAGGAGCCTGGGCTTGTCTCAAACCCAGAGGCTCAGGTCATCCTCTCACCTTGGCCTCCAAGAGCACTGGGATGACAGGTGTAATCTCTGCACGTGGCCTCCACACCCATCTTGGGGGCCTACCATGAGGTCTGCTCCCTTCGATGACCAAGGACCCCAGAGAGAACAGCTGGAATCACCCACAAGACCCTCCCTGAGGGAGAGCCTGGCTCAGGAGTATGTCTCTGCTGAGGCACCACCCTTCCACCCACTTAATTCCCCAGGGTGGAACCACTAGCATCCCCCAGGAGCCACCTCAAAGAAAGGGAGAGTATGACTCTGAAACCTTCACGGGAGCAGGGACAGTTGGGAGACTCATCCCTGTCTCCTTGGCAATCAGGGAGACCGAGACGGGAGGATGGCTGGAACTCATAGGCTTGAGACCAGGCTGGTCACCATAGCAAGCCCCCACCATTACCCCAAGCCAAATTGAGAAAACATTGGTTGAGGGCAGGCCTCGGCAGGAGGATCACCTCTTGCCCAAAGTTCAAGACCAGGAAGGAAGGTCCGGATATCGACCAAATGGAAAGTTGGTGATCACAGCAATTTGGGAGGCCTAAGCCAAGAGGATGGCCAGAGTTGGGTGGTTTGAGAGTCGCCTGGGCAACCTAATGAGGAAAGAAAAGAAGCAAAGAAAGAAAGAAAGAATTCATTCTCCTGCAAATTTCTGCCCTCCGTCCTTCCCCCAACACCCCCTCTCACATATGAGGGTCCCCAAAGCTTGACACCTT
>NW_006979334.1:0-1093 GCF_000164805.1 Carlito syrichta | reverse complement strand
TTTTTTTTTCTCAAAATTAAACTGAGTTTGTGGGTTTTTAGGAACAAGTCGACAGAAGAAAATGCTGTTTTCATCAAATCATATCAAGGGTATATACTACCAATCTGACATCATTGTTGGTGTTAACCTTGATCATCTGGTTAAGGAAGTATTTATCAGTATTCCTTCACTATAGAATTACTCTTTCCCACTCCTTCTTACTCTATTCTTCAGAAAGAAGTTACAATGTGCAGCCCATACTTAAGGATTAGGAAGTCCTGAACCATCTCTTTGTGAATGAAGTATCTACGTAAATTATCTATCTATTTATTCAATCATTTATTTACATCAGCATAGATATTAATTTAAATGTTGAATTTAACGTGTACTTTCCAAAGTCATTTCTCTTTAGATTGTTTTACTGTAAAGAAGTAAAATTTCCAATCAAAAATCAATGACTAGCAAAGGTTGTCAATGTGATCCACTATTTAAGCTATATCAAAAAACATAGATTGAAAACCTCATTCAAAAAGAAAAACCACTTGCATAAAAAAAATCTTTTAAAAAAGAATGATCTGGGGGGGAGGGGGATGGGATTAACAGTAGCAAATATCTGTCGGGGGATGGGAAAACACTTCTTATCTACAGGGTGCCTGAATGAAACGTCATTGTACACCTACCCTTAACTGTACCCCACAAAACCATAATAAAAACTACTGATTAATGAAAAAAAAAAAAAAAAAAAAAAAAAAAAAATAAAAATAAAAAAGAATGATCAATCTTATGTAATTTAAATGAATTCCATTCAATGTATTCCATGAGAATAATGACAAATTGATTCATGATTCTGGCACCAATGACCTTAACTTAAAAATGGTAAAGATGTTATCAAATTAAATATTAAAAGAGATACAGTTTTCCACCTGCAAGACCATTGTCCATTCCTGTTAACCACTTTCTCAACAAACTAATCACAGACTTGCTCCACAAACTACTTGGATTTGGGCAAGCACAGGGAACTGATGTGTCCCCAAAGAGCAGTAAATTCCCTAAAGATCTAACCCCTGATGTTGACTACCCTAAGGGAAAGGAAAAGCACAACTTGACAAAGCCT
>NW_006979333.1:0-720 GCF_000164805.1 Carlito syrichta | reverse complement strand
GCTCACAAATATCTCATAGAGTTTGGATGAATGAGCAAAAATAACATAAAAAATTAAATATGGAAAAAAGCAATGACTCACTCCAGCAAAAGTTGTTCAAGAAGAAGAATATAACAATATAAAATGACTAGAATCTGTATTAAATAATATTGATATAATATAATGTTCTTTATATAATACAGTAACAAAAACACTGAAAAAATTAAGATACATTGAAGATATAATTTTATGTAGACGATAGATGAAGGAAAACTGTTAGTTTGAAAGTGTTAAAAAACTTCATCTCTCATAAAAAATATCACTTAAAATTTAAAAGTAAAGAATTATAATATGTACAAATACTCTTTATCTAGTCATAATTCCAACACACACACACACACACGTACATACACACACCTAAGTTTTTTTTCCCTCTGAGAAAAGAAAAATGTTGAGAAAAAAGAGGAAATATAGTTATTTTTATTGTTATTGATATTGATGTCATTGTTATTATCGTACTTTTCACACTTTCATAGTATTTAAAGAGCTCATATGTCATGATTTGACAAAAATAAAAACTAACATTAATGAAAATTGCAAAAACAGTGTAATAATTTCAAAAAAGTGTAAAATAAATAATTTAAATACATTGAATACTTCATTCATTTACTGACTGGAAATCACAGTCATGAGATTAACTTTTTTCATTAATTTGCATGATATCCTCAACTCTTGATTTTT
>NW_006979332.1:0-817 GCF_000164805.1 Carlito syrichta | reverse complement strand
TAAACATGTACCATCTAATCCTTGCAATGACTTTCTGGTGTAATTACTGAGCTGATCTCAATTTTATAGATGAGCAAACAGAACTTGTTGGGATTTCTCTTTAGGCCTCCAAAAGCTTGTCAGACTCCAAAGCTTGTTTTCCAAACCACTACAAACAACTTTTCAACAATTTGTGCTTGGGGTCGGGTGGTTCAAATTCAAACATGGCCCTGTGTTTTACTTATACTAATGATTACTAGATAATTTCTAATCACAACTTTTAGTATCCTTTGATTGTATTAATTTATTAGGTATAGTCCTTTCAACAGCAAATCATTGCAGAACTAAATTGGCTTAAAAATATTTAAGCCAAAGGTCATTATTAGAATAAATTTAGTATTTCAGAACTATGTGCAATACTGTGTTACTTTGCAATAAAAACCCCAAAACAATTAAAAAAAGGTGCAACAAAATAAAATCAAGTCTTTGTGAGTCTGAAATATGGCATTTGACTTACTTCATCAATGTGTTTATTCAAATTGCTTTTTAATCTTTGAGAGTGAGTATGAAATATTATTTTTACTGATCTTTGGTATGCAGTTTCAGAAGTGTGTGTGTGTGTGTGTGTGTGTGTGTACTGGCATTCCCACTTTCAAGTAAATTGGCAAAGCCAATATAATTATAAAGTCAAAATGTGTCTAATTCTTTTCTTCACCGTTGAATACATATATATGTATGTGTATATCACTTGTATATACCTATACACCTGTGTGTGTGTGTGTGTGTGTGTATCTCTTTTTTTTTTGGCAGGGGGATAGTATATAGGGGAGGAACCTTT
>NW_006979331.1:0-1348 GCF_000164805.1 Carlito syrichta | reverse complement strand
TCACCTCAGCCTCCCAAAGGCACGGGATTACAGGCTGAGCCACTGAGCCCGGCTGTGAATCTATATTTAATCCTACATCTTTTTTCAAATTATCAAGGTATCAGGCTTTGTTTCAAGGGACTGTGTCTAATGATTGGTGAGGTGGTCTTAGGAATCAGACTCTTGTGTTTGGATTTGATGTCCATCACTCACTAGCTATGTGACTTTATTAGTTTCCACATGTATAAAATGAAGACTTAAACCTCAGAGGGTTGTTATTTGAATGAAATGAGATAATACAGGTAAATGACCTAAAACAGTGCTAGAATAGTGTCTGGCTATACATAATAAGTATTCAGTACATATAATCATTATTCTTACTAATCACAGTTACAGTCATTATACAGTCTTAATTTAATGGTTTATTTAGTTCCATGATTATCTCCATTCCTTTTGTATAGAAATGTTTTCTACATAAAGTGGTTTTTAAAAAATAGTATTGAGTGAGAAATATATTTGAGATTCACAAAACACTCTTGGTTATAAATCTAAAGTAGTAGATATCTAGCACCAAGTGCTCATGGAAACAAAACAAAATACTCCTGCTTTGCAATATGTCTATTTTTAATGGTGTAATTTATCACAACAGTGAATGATGATGGTAATAAAAACATATGCAAAGTGTTGTGACATGCTACTGTTATTAGTGATAGGATTGGTAATTGGTGAACAAAGTAGAGTTGCTAGAATTCCTCAATAATATTTAGGTTTCATGGTTGTAAACTGTAATGGCTCTCAACTACCTTTGTTAGTGAGAATTTAAACCCCAATTTTTTATTTAAATTATTGTTTTTATAATGTGTTTTTCAATAACTCTAGCTTCCTTATAAACACAATTAGCAACATATGGTAGTATCAGTTGCATTATGACATTTCTGTTCTTTATTTTGATCAACTTTCCACTCAACTTAGATGAATATTCACATAATTTTTTCAGGAAAATATACAATTTTAAGTCCTTGAATATGAAGATATCTTTTCATTGCCCTCCACATTAATAATAACCACATAAAAATTGTGTTGCAAATTTTTTTTCTATCTGAAATTGTATAAATTTTAAAAATTTCCCTTTAAGTTAAAAACAATTCTGAAATCTACCTGTGTATAGGTTCCATCTTCTCTCTCCTACCTACTCCCCAGCACTACCCATAATTTTTACATGAAATTTAGGAATCTTTTTAATCTGTAGATATTTGTATAACCAAGGACTTTTTTTTCTTGTTTGCTATATTTTGCTAGTTTCCTTTTTATTGTTCTGTTCCCTTCTCTTCTGGGATACCTATAATTCTTAAATGGAATCTCTCTTTTC
>NW_006979330.1:0-1854 GCF_000164805.1 Carlito syrichta | reverse complement strand
CATATTCTTTCTCTAACTCTCTCTCTCTCCCTCTTACTCTCTCTCCATCCATCATCTATCTAATCCATTTTTACAAAGCATGAGCTTATACTGATACTTCTGATATCAGTCCAATACCACAACTTTCAATCTATCCTTCTTCCTTTTCCTATTTCTCCATGTGTAAGAAATCACTTTCATTATTTGCAATATATTTCTTATGCAACCTAGCGTATATTATAAGTAGTTTCAAAATTATTTACCAATTTGCTAAATACAATATCATATTTATGTACAGTTTCTATTTTTTTATTTCTGTAGCCCTAAGTATTATTTCTAAATACCAATTTAAAAAGTTACTTAGGTTAATTATTTCCTTCCTTGCCCTGTGTGGTGTAATTTTGTTATACATTTATGATAGTGTTGTATTTACATATAGCAATTATTTTTTATTTTGCATTATTTATAACTGTTACTTAATTTCCAAATATTTGAAGTTTTTTCCCACTTATTGTGAGGACATATCTTGTATGATTTCTATTCTATTTGATGTGTTAAAACATTTTTTGGATGAGTTAGATTTATTGATGCATTTATATGAAACACATTCAAATCATTGAACATATGAAAATAATGTATACAATCAACAGTTGTTAAATTGAATATTCTACAAACATCAATTATGTCAAGTTGCTATATAGTGGTTTTAGATATTCTATAATCTTACTGATTTATCCTTATTCTACATTTTCTATCTTGTATAAGAAGAGTGTCTCTACATTTCTAATTATGTTTAATACATATTTGTTCATATATTTTGAAGTTCTGTTTTTAGGTGCACATACATTTAATATTGTTATGACTTAGTTGATCATTTTATGATTATATAATATTTATTCTCCCCTTTCAAGTTCTTCTTGGATTTATTTTATATAAAATACACAGGGTTTTTAGTTGTAATTAAGGGGGGAAATAAGGAAAACCATATTAACTCTTTTGCTTCTTGTGTGGAAAATTTCTATTTACCTCTCTTGAATGTACAATAATTTTCTCACCTGAAGTTGTGATTAGTGTCCTGATAAATAAATCTGTTGAAAGAAGTCTTCATTTTTCTTTCTATAGTGTGTATAAATGCTTCTTACAGGTGCAGTTATGGGCCCTGCATGATGTATTCTTACTTCTCTCTCAGGGTTAGAGTTTTTGTTTTTTCAATTTTTTCCCCAACTTCAATATATTGTCAAAAGTGACATATGCACATCTGTGTTTTCTGCTTTTTAAGCCACAAATTAAGGCTATGTTCCATGAAGTGTATTGATAAAAAAGTTTTGTATAAGGATTTGTACACCTCCTGCCATGGCTGATATTCACCAGTCTCAGGTTACACTGTGAGGAATGCTTTGCCGGAACTTTGTTTTTAATAACTGGTCATTAGGAAGGTGCATTAAAAAATGTTTCCAAGAGGATGTTTAACTCATCCTACATCTCCCATACTTCCATATTCCATCCTTTACAGTTCACATTTGGCAGCTGCCAATTAATTAACTATTTTAGTCTGATTTCCTTTTATCTATGCCTGGTTACATCTGATGTAATAAGCAAGGGTTCTTTTTCTTCCATCTTAATCTCGTGTCCTTAAATTTGTGTCTAGTTGTTTTTCCTGTTAACGTGACTCTTTGATGAGTTTAGGTAAATTTGTAGACTTGAAGTTTGTTGATTTTTTTGTTGTTGTAATAGCGATAGTAAAAAATTTTTTTAGTGCTGTACATTAAGAAGAACTGGATATTGGTAGTATGTTAACTATATCAACTATGAAACTTATTATGCGTATATACTACTAACATAATATTTATCAAATGAGTATATCAAATCTAAATT
>NW_006979329.1:0-724 GCF_000164805.1 Carlito syrichta | reverse complement strand
TATCTGTTCACCAGATAACTGAATCAATTTGCATACAGCATCAGGATTGGCAATGTCAGGTCATACAATGTATAATTGGGGACTTTTTCTGCAATAACAGGTTTTTACCTTTTATTAAGAACTCTTTATTTCCTATTCTTTTTTTTAGATTCAAGGAGAACACATGCATGTTTGTTACATGGACATAATGTGTGGGAGTGGGGATTTTGTTTCAATTGGCCCTTTCCCCAGATCGTGAACATTGTGTCCCATAGGTAATTTCTGAGCCCTAACCTTCCCGCACACCTTCCCCCCTAATTGGTGTCCCCAGTGTCTACAATGTTCAGGAGAATGTTTCCCAGGTTTTCTTCTAGGATTTTCATTGTTTTGAGTCTTTCATTTAAGTCTCAAATTATCTTGAGTTAATGCTTATACATGGTGAGAAATAGGGGTCCAATCTCTTTCTTCTGCATATAGCTAGTCAATTTTCCTAGCATCATTTATTGACTAGGGTATCCTTTATCCATTGATTATCTTTGTTGGGTTTGTCAAAGATAAATTAATCATAGGAATGTGGTTTTATTTCTGGATTCCTTATTCTGTTCCATTGGTGGTTTGTAATTGTTAGCCAAAAACTTTCTTGATGGATAAATAATCATCAGGAAAACCTCCTGTGTATTCCTTAGGTGAATTCTTGTCTAGATTTTGGAGATTGTAACTTAAATATCTATTTATTTGGGGGGGG
>NW_006979328.1:0-694 GCF_000164805.1 Carlito syrichta | reverse complement strand
AAACTGCTTTCTCACACACACACACACAAAGAACAGTTTTAAGAGCACATTTTAAGAATTCTTATGTACTTTCACCAATGACAAAATTAACATAAAAAATAAATGCAACATTTTAATTTAATAGTTCAAACATGGTATGTCATGGTTTTCTTAATTTATATGTCATTGATTACTGTGGAGGTGCAAGAAACATATGCATTTTATTAGATAATTTAAAATTTTAAATAAATCCTTACCCATATATGAGCCCTGAATGAAAGGTGGTAAAATGAATCATAATCATATCACAGATGCTATCTTTCATACTTGAGGTTAATTATACCTCCTAAGCCAACCCGTGCAATGTGAGTACACTGCTACTTAGTGGTGGCAGGGGGCTTCAAAGTTTTCATCAGCTCCACTTTAAAATTATTAATGAATGCTTTAAAATAAAGTCTCATAAAATGTAATACATTTAATAAAGGGAAGAAAAAGTACTAATCTTAGATACTACTAAAATGAACAGAATAAGGTGCATCACAGTTTAAAGTTGTACTTTTTATTAAAGAAGTGACACTAGACTTTTCCTTTTTTCTTTTTCTTTTCTTTTCTTTTTTTTTTTTTTTTTTTGAGTTGGCTTCTCACTCTGTCACCCAGGCTTGAGTGGTGGCATGCTCACAGCCACCACAGCCTTTACCTGTGGGACTCAAGTGAT
>NW_006979327.1:0-2526 GCF_000164805.1 Carlito syrichta | reverse complement strand
TTGAGCAAATGCCCAAAGGGCAGAAGTGAAGACTCATGCTCCCTGCTCCGGCTTATACCTTGAGGAAAAAATCAAGAGTTAGAAGTTTTCATCTGATTGCATCATGCTCTATTGTGAAGAAAGAGAGAGTATGGTGACAAAATTACTAAGCTTCCTCTTCCATATAACTCCTTTTAACACTCTGCTTACTTGGGATTCTGAAATGTCTTAACTGTTTTTTGGGTTCTCACAAAGGCATTGTGGTATTTTGTTAAGAACATATATTTATGAAGGAGTGAAATCCTGTGATTTTTTTTTACTTGTCATCATGCTTATGTCCTTAGCATGGTACAATATTATGTCTGATTTTTAATGGTTATTCACCTAAGTCTAGTACGTGGAATACATTTTTATTTTCATGATTTTCAGCTGTGACTTCTCATTACACTGAGGCCCTTTTGCCAGAGAAGAGCATAGGAGAGTCACTTACAAAGGTGCCAAAGGGAAGGTATGGAAGATTTGAGCTTAAGAACTTACACTTAAAAAAATCTTGGGAACATCTGCACGAGGGTGATTGACTGAGAGGATGTTCTATTGAAAATAACCTTAGCCGGGCTCGGTGGCTCAGCCTGTAATCCCGCGCCTTTGGGAGGCTGAGGTGAGTGAATTTCCTGAGCCCACGGGTTCGAGACCCGCCTGGGCAGTGAGACCTCATCTCTACAATAAATCAAAAAAGCAGCCGGGCGTGGTAGCGCATGCCTGTAATTCCAGCTACTCGGAAGGCTGAGGCGGAAGGATCGCTGGAGCCCAGCAGGCGAGGCTGTGGTGGCTGGGAGCGGCCACTGCACTCCAGTCTGGGTGACAGAGTGAGACTCCAACTCAAAACAATAAAAAAGAAAATAGCCTTTACAAATGTAACAAGTGTGGGAAAGTCTTTCATCAACACTCCAAATTTGTTAACCACCAGAGTATCCATATTTCTGCAATGACTTCCAAACATGAATATGGCAAAATATTTAACCAATCCTCAAAATGTAGCCAACATCAAAAAAATATTACAGGAAATGTACACAGTATATGTGGGAAAGTGTTTAGAAAATCATCCTATCTAAATGAATGTGAAAGAATCCATAGTGGAGAGAGAGCCTTCAAAAGTGAAAAATGTGAAGTCCTTAGCTATTGCTCATGCTATTCACAACAAAAGAAAATTCATAGTGGAGAGAAGCTCTATAAATGTGAAGAATGTGATAAAGCCTTTTCTTGGTATTCACATCTTATTCACCATCAGAGAATTCATACTGCACATAAACCCTACAAATGTCAAGTGTGTGACAAAGCCTTTCATCAGTACTCAAATATTGTTCAACACCAAAGATACCATACTGGAGAGAAACCCTACAAATGTGAAGAATGTGGCATAGCCTTTCACACTGGTTCAGACCTTGCTTAGCATATTATGATCCATGCTGGAAAGAAACCCTACAAATGTGAAGAATGTAGGAAAGCCTTTTGCTCCCAAACAAAACTTGCTCAACATTTCAAGGTGCATACTGGGAAGAAATCCTACAAATATGCAGGCTGTGGCAAAGCTTTTTGCTCTTGTAAAGTATTAGCTGAACATAAAACTATCCTTAATGCAGAGAAACCCTACAAATGGGAAAAATGTGGCAAAGCCTTTCAAACTCATAAGCTATTTGCTGTACATTCGAGGAACCATAATGGGGAGAAACCCTACCAATGTGAAAAATGTGCAAAAGGCTTTCACTCTTACAAAGAATTTGCTGAGCATAAGACCATCCATACTGGAAAGAAACCCTACAAATGTGAAGAATGTGGCAAAGTCTTTCAATCTCCCCAAACAATTTGCTAGACACATGATCATCCATACTGGAGAGAAAGCCTACAAATGTGAAAAACGTGGCATAGCCTTTCATTGGCACTCAGGTCTTCTTTGACATCAGAGTGTCCATACTGGAGAGAAACCCCACAAATATGAAGAATGTGGCAAAGCCTTTCACACTTGTTTAGATCTTGCTCAACATACTATGATCCATACTGGAAAGAAACCCTACAAATGTGAAGAATGTGGCAAAACCTTTGACACTTGTTCACAACTTGCTTGACATAAGACCATCCATACTGAAGAGAAACCCTACAAATGTAAAGAATATAGTAAAGCTTTTCACTCTCGCAAAGAATTTGCTGGACACATGTCCATCCATACTGGTGAGAAACCTTAAAAATGTGAAGTGTTTTTCATAGGTACTCAAAGTTAGTTGAATATCAGAGAATCTATAGTAGAGAGAAACTCTACAAATGTGAACCATGTGGAAAAAGCCTTTCACTTTTATTCCGTACTTGCTCAACATGTCAATGTCCATACTGTTGAGAAACCCTACAAATGTGAAGAATGTGGCAAAGTCTTTCATTCTCATAAAGAATTTGCTGGACATAAGACCATCCATACTGGATAGAATCCCTACAAATATGAAGAATGTGGAAAAGCCTTTGCTCTCAAAAAGAATTTGCTGGACACAAAACCATTCG
>NW_006979326.1:0-702 GCF_000164805.1 Carlito syrichta | reverse complement strand
TAAATTCAAAGAGTAGGTAATTATGATAGCAAAAATAAAAACAATGTATCCAAACATTTTAAAATATTATTTTTAATAAAGCTGATCTTAGAGCTACACTCATGGAAACTTACCCAAAATTCCATTTAATTTATTTAATTGCCTTTATCTTTTTTGAAGTTTTGTGGTTTGTGAAATGTAAATATATATATATATATAAATTTCTAAAAAGTATATGAATAAAATAATTGCATTCGTTTTAAAAAGCAAACGTTTTTATTTAATTGTCAGAGTTTAAATAGTTGCACTGGGAAAAAATAGAAGTTGTTAAAAAAAAAAAAGTTGGTGGCTCAGCCTGTAATCCCAGCACTTTGGGAGGCCAAGGTGAGAGGACTGCCTATGCTGGGGGTTCGAGGCCAGTCTGTACAACTTGGTGAGACCTCCTTTCTACAATAAATCACAAAAACTAGCCATGTGTGGTGGCATACGTCTGTAGTTCCAGCTACTTGAAAGGCTGAGGTGGAAGGATTGCCTGAGGCTGGCAGCTCAAGGCTGCAGTGACTGTGAGCATGCCACTGCACTCTAACCTGGGCGACAAGAGTGAGACTCCAACTCAAAAAAAAAAAATGGTTTGTAAAAAATGTGTATGTTAAGAAAAAAAAAAAGATAGGGTAATGCTTTACTATTAGGAGAATGCTGTTTATGGGCATCTGTGGTTTAAAA
>NW_006979325.1:0-791 GCF_000164805.1 Carlito syrichta | reverse complement strand
TCACAATATGTACATGACATCTTGCTAATGGCAAAACAAGAACCAGGGTTTCCAAACAGGGTTCTGGGGAAAGGGAGTCTCATATACAGGACATTACACGGCCCCTCGGTAAAGAAGAATAAGGAATCTGTGATACATTAGTCCAGAATCCGAAAAATTCTCAGGGTGTAGGGCTGTGGTATAAACAAGAATCAAGGCTTTGAGCTCGTCTCATGTTTCAGAGATATTTGGCTTGGGGGTAATATGAATCAGTCATTTCAAGACTCCAGCAAATTTCTGGTCCTCTTGAGAGTTGTAATCGGTTATGGTAGTACAAGTCCATTAGGTTCTTTGGGACAGTAAAGGCCAGTTAACTGGAAAAAAGTATCATCTTGCCGTATTAGGATGGAACTTTGGTCTTAACATGAACTTGGTAATCCTGAAATTTCCATTTGTACTTTATTTGCAGAGAGGCCGAGGGTTTTGCAGTTGCCAAATACTTAAAACGAATTATTAAAATGTAACCAGGATCCATGGATTCCACATCTGTAGGAAACATCCGGGCATCTGCATTTTTTTACGTAGAGTTTTGGAATCCCCATGGAAAGGGAAATTTAGGGCATCTTTATGAAAACGGAAAGGGAATCCTGTTCTTGGCATTCTCAATCGCCTAAATCTACAAAAACTCTTGATAAGGTTTAATCAGCAAGCTGGGATTCTATGTCGCCACATTTTTACTGTGTCTTTTGTAAAGGGACCAGGAATTTGTGTTCCAGTTCCTCAAGAACTTCATGGGAGTCTTTCTCTTGATA
>NW_006979324.1:0-755 GCF_000164805.1 Carlito syrichta | reverse complement strand
TAATAAGGCAAGAAGAATCACATGACATAATAAGGCAAGTAGTATCACACGACACTAATAAGGCAAGTAGGATCAGATGGCACTAATAAGGCAAGTGATATCAGACCACACTAATAAGGCAAGTAGTATCAGACGGCACTAATAAGGCAAGTAGAACAAGACGGCACTAATAAGGTAAGTAGTATGAGAAGGCATTAATAAGGGAAGTAGTATCAGACGGTACTAACAAGGCAAGTAGTATCAGACGGAACTAAGAAGGAAAGTAGTATCAGACGGCACTAACAATGCAAGTAGTATCAGACGGAACTAAGAAGGAAAGATGAATCAGACGGCCCTAATAAGGCAAGGAGTATCAGACAGCACTAATATGGCAAGGAATATCAGACGGTACAAATAAGGCAAGGATTATCAGACGGCACTAATAAGGCAATGAGAATCAGACGGCACTATTAAGTCAAGGAGTATCAGACGGCACTAACAAGGCAAGTAGTATGAGACGGCACTAACAACGCAAGTAGTATCAGACGGCACTAACAAGGCAAGTAGTATCAGACGGCACTAAGAAGGCAAGTAGTATGAGACAGCACTAAGAAGGCAAGTGGTATCAGAGTGCACTAAGAAGGGAAGTAGTATCAGGCGACACTATTAAGGCAAGTAGGATCAGGCGGGGCTAATAAGGCAAATAGGACTAGGCGGCACTAAATAGTCATGTAGCATCAGGAGGCACTAATAAGGCAAGTAGGATCAGAGGGCAG
>NW_006979323.1:0-778 GCF_000164805.1 Carlito syrichta | reverse complement strand
GTGAGCTAATAAATTTTTATTTATTTAAATTAAATAGTCTCATGGATTTGCTATAGCACCACAAACAAAGACAGGGGCATAACAGTGATTCTGAAGAAGAAGGCAATATGAATGGAGACTAAAAATCGAGGGAGCAACTCATAAAATTGGCTAAAATGCAATTGCCTTAAGCCAAAAAAGAGCTGTTCATATATTTTTTTCTTCTTCTACCTGCACAAGGACAAGAGTCTTAGATTGGATTAGCCTGCTCATATAAATCAAAACTCTGAAAGGTGGAATGTGAAAGTCAATGGCTCTTTGGAAACATGTGGAGATTTTCACACAACAATAAGACCTTAAGTGTGAGAGTTGCTGATTTAAGCTGGAGAAATATTCAGAGTTTCTTTACAGTGAGAAAGGGAGCCACACGCTTTCAAAGGCAAGGTAATGAGGAGTTTTAATCTAATGAATATAGTTTTAATTTTGCAAGAGAAAGAAAACTATTGGTTGACTGTATAACAATATGAACACACAATGCTACTTAACTATGTATTTCAAAATAGTTAAGACAATAAATTTAATGTTAGGTGTTTTTATCACAATAAAGAAATTTGTTTTACTTTCCCCAAACACTTGGCAGCATTATTTAAAATGGTCACCTTCTTTTTAGACTTACTGTGAAATGGCATCTTTTTCCACTTCATAACAAATCTTTTGTAGCCTTATGACATCACATAGCAGAGATCAAAGTATATGCCCTTTCAGTACATACTTTTACTAATGCTCAAAGGAAAGTAGT
>NW_006979322.1:0-3552 GCF_000164805.1 Carlito syrichta | reverse complement strand
ATCCCAGCATTCTGGGAGGCCGAGGCAAGGGGATTGCCTGAGCCCACGGGTTCGAGACCAGCCTAGGCAACATGGTGAGAATTTGTCTCTACAATAAATCAAAAAATTAGCTGGACGTGGTAGCATGCACCTATAATTCTGGTTACTTGGAAGACTGAGGTGGAAAGATCACCTGAGCCCAGCAGCTCGAGGCTGCAATGGCTGTGAACATGCCACTGTACTCCAATCTGGGCAACAGAGGGGAGACTGCAACTCAAAAGAAAAAAAAAAAAAGACAGCCAGGCTATGACTTACTTTTTATTTGTTTACTTTTAGTTGCAGTCTTACTCTTTTGCCCAGGCTGCAGTGTGTGGTGGCACGCTCACAGCTACTGCAGCTCGACCTGCTGGGCTCAGGGGATCCTTTCACCTCAGCCTTCCAAGTAGCTGGAACCACAGGTGTACCCCATCACACCCAGCTAATTTTTTGATTATTGTAGAGATGACATCTCACCATGTTGCCCAGGCTGGTCTTGAATCCCTGGGTCAAGCTGTCCTCTCACCTCTGCCTCCCAAAGTGCTGGTATTTCAGGCTGAGCCACCAAGCCCGGCCCATTTTTGACCTTTTGAAGTAACAGATCCTGTGGTTACTTTGTCGCCCAGGCTGAAGTACAGTGGCACGCTCATGGCCACCGCAGCCTGGACCTGCCGGGCCCAGGAGATGCTTTAGCCTCAGCCTTCCAAGTGGCTGGAACTACAAGCATGCTTCACCACACCCAGCTAACTTTTTGATTTCTTGTAGAGATGAGGTCTCACCAGGTTGCTCAGGCTGGTCTCGAACCCCTGAACTCAGGCAATCCTCTCATCTCTGCCTCCCAAGGTGCTGGGATTCCAGGCTGAGCTCAGTCTGGCCCACATCAACACACCTCAGGGGACTAGAGAAACAATAATCCAAACCAAAACTAACAGGAAAAAAGAAATTACAAACATCAGGGCAGGATGAAATGAGCTTGAGATTAAAACAAGATACAAAGGATCAGCAGATCAAAAAGTTGACGTTTAAAGAGAATAAACAAAAGTGACAGTCCACCACCCTCACTAACCAAGAAAAAAAGAGAAAATTCAAATAATCCCAATCAGAAAAGATAAGGGCGACATTACAACTGAGACCACAGAAATACCCCCCAAAAAACCATTATCAGAGCCTACACCTGCATGTATACAAACTAGAAAACTTAGAGGAAATGGGTAAATCCCTGCCAACATACAAACTCCCAAGATTGACCCAGGAAGAAATAAAAACCCTAACAGACCAACAGTGAGTAATAAAATTGAATCAGTAGTAAAAGGAATCTTTCAACAACAAGAACGTAAGTTCAGGACCAGATGAATTCACAGCCGAATTTTACCACATGTGCAAATAAGAGCTGGTCCCAATTTTACTTAAACTATCCCCCCCCCCAAAAAAAATCAAGGAGAACAGATTCTGCCCTAACTCACTGCACAAAATGTGTTCCACACAATAAGTATCAATCTGATGCCAAAATAGGGAATGACACAACAACAATAAAAAACTACAGGCCAGCATCCCTGGTGAACACAGATGTAAAAATCCTCGACAAAATTCTAGCAAACTGAATCCAACAGCGTTTCAAAAACAGAATCCATCACAATCCAGTGGCTTTTAATCCAGGGATGCAGGATGATTCAACATGCACAAATAAATGAATGAGATTTCCCACATGAACAGAACTAAAAAACAAAATGATATAATTCTCTTGATATATGCAGAAAACGCATATGATAAAAACCCATGATCAAGACCCCAAACAAACGAGGCAACATACATCAACATAATGAGAGTCATGTACAGCCAACATCAAACTTGACAGGGAAAAGATCAAAACATTCCCCCTAAGAACTGGAACAAGCCAAGGTTGTCCACTCTCACAACTCCTATTCCTAATGGAAGTCCTAGCCAGAGCGATCAAGCAAGAGACAGAAAGAAATAGCACCCAAGTTGAAAAAGAGTAAGTCAAACTGTGTTCACTGATGACGTGGCTGTATACACAGAAAACCCTTGAAACTCCTCTAGTAGACTCCTAGCCTTGACAGATGACTTCAATAAGGTTTCAGGATACAAACGCAATGTACAAAAATCAGAAACATTTCTATACACCAATCACATTCGAGTTGAGAACCACATCAAGAACACAATCCTATTTATCACTCACACACACACACACACACACACACACACACACACTGCGAATACATCTAATCAAGGAAATGAAAGATCTTTACAAGAAGAACTAAAATATACAGCTAAAAGAAATGATAAATGACACAAAAAATGGAAAAAATTCTATCCTCATGGATTGGAAGAATCAATATTGTTAAAATATCCATGATGCCCAAAGCAGTCTAAAGATTCAAATCAATGCCTATCAAATCACCAATGTCATCATCCTTCATAGAATGAGAAAAAACAATCCTGAAGTTCACATTGAACCAAAAGAGCCCCAAAAGTCAAGGCAAACCTAAGGAAAAAGAAGAAAATGTTATTTCTCTTGCCCAGTTGATCCTTAGTTATCAGTGTCACAAAATTATATCTGAATGCGCTGTATCCATACCAACCAAGTTAAAAAAAAAAAAGAAAAAAAAGTCTCTTAAAGCATGTACAAAACAAAAATGGTACTAGGTTTTCTAATTGCCTGTGTATTTACCAGAGATCTTTCTCTTCAAGAAGGTTTAGATTTTTGCCTAGTCTCTGCTTTTTTTTTTTTTGAGTTGGAGTCTCTCTCTGTCCCCCAGGCTGGAGTGCAGTGGCATGCTCATGGCCACCCCAGTGTCGACCTGCAGGGCTCAGGCGATCCTTCAGCCTCAGCCTTCCAAGTAGCTGGAACTACAGGCACACGCTACCATGCCCGGCTCAATTTTTTGATTTACTGTAGAGACGAGATCTCGCCAAGTTACCCGGGCTGGTCTCAAACCCACAGACTCGGGCAACCCGCTCGTCTCGGCCTCCCAAAGCGCTGGGATTACAGGCTAAACCACTGAGCCCAGCCTAGTCTTTGCTTTTCAAATGGAAGGACTCCCTTCACTGCAGGGCTGGACTGGTGGGACTCAACTTTCAGTTATCTGGGAATGTCTGGATTTCTTACTCACGTTTGAAGGACAGTTTGGCTAAATATAGGATTCTTGGGTGACAGGTTTCTGTTTGTTAAACACTTTGAATATTTCAATCCACTGCCTCTGCCCTCCAAAGACTTGGATGACAATCTTTATGGAGAAATTATCATGAGGGTTATCTTCCTGGCAACCCAATCATATAGCGTATGTCTTATGCAACAGAACATGTTCTTATAGTATCATGATGTCAGTTAAGTGTCACCACCATTTTGAGATGAATCATTCAGAGTTTAAAGAAAAAGAGACAACTTGACAGTACACATTAAGGGGTTTTGAGCAACGAAAAGTGATTTTAGATTTCCCAATTAACAATAAAAAGGATATGGAAGCATACTGCAGGCTCTTTTCCCTAACCCTAACTTTTTTTCTTCTGAGTTGACTC
>NW_006979321.1:0-668 GCF_000164805.1 Carlito syrichta | reverse complement strand
GGGAACCCGAGGTGGTAGGTTTCCTGGGACCAGGGGTTGGATATCAGGCTGGGTGACATCGACAGACCTCATATTGGTGAGAGGTTCCCAAAATCAAGTCAGGCATGGTGGCCTCCAGAGTCCTGGCTGCTTGGAGGCCGAGGCAGGTTGACTGCCTGAGCCCCACTGGTCAAGGCCCTGGGAGCCACGATCATGCTGCCATGCCCCTGCCAGGCCAATGGAGGCCACATTGATAAAAATATGGCTCCCACGTGCATCACGATGGGCATCCACAACTCCCCAGCCATAGGTCTGCATGGCCGGCAGATGATGGAGCGATTGGGAGAGGAAGCGGCCCTCCCCGTGCCCTAAGGTGGCAGACCAGGTGACCAGAACATGGGCTGGCCGTGGTGTTGCCGATCCGCTTTGATAACTCTGTGTCCAATGGATGCCTTAAATCAGAGCTGTCTGTGCCATGAGCTCACATGCGTCTTTGCCATGGGGCACGAGTGTGGAGGGTGGAGGCAGGCCTTCTGTGATGCATTGATGAAGCCAAGGGATGGACATACCCAGTGGCCACCTTTGAAACCTCCCATGAACGACAGGGGGGAAAGTGCATTTCCTCTCCCATACCTGCAGGTGAATCCTCGTGCTGGGTGCCAGGGGTGGTGGTGGTGGCAGTGGTGGTG
>NW_006979320.1:0-695 GCF_000164805.1 Carlito syrichta | reverse complement strand
ACTCAGTTAAACAACTAGGTAAGTCAGCTAGTTAACTCATTTAATAACTAGTTAAACAGCTAACTCATTAACCAACTCGTTAATCAGGTAGCTACCTCGTTAGCCAACTAGTTAAGTCAGCTAGCTAAATGAGCTACCTAACTAGCTAGCTAGCTAAGTAAGATATCTAAGTCATCTAGCTTACTGGTTAGCTAATTATTTAAGTCAGCTACTTAAGTCTGCTACCTAAATTGTTGGCTAATTAAAGTCAGCTCATTATCCAACTAGCTCAATAGTTAGTTAAGTATTTAATTCACGTAGTTAAATCAGCTAGCTAACTAGTTAAGTCAACCAGTTAAGTCATCTAGCTAAGTAGTTAAGTCAGCTAGCTAAGTCATCTAGTTAAATCAGCTTCTAATTTAGTCAGCTCGTTAAGACAGCTAGCCAGTTAGCTAAAGGTTTAAGTCAGCAGGTTGCATCAGGTAGTTAGCTAGTTAAGTAACGTGTTAAGTCAGCTGGTTGAGTCAGCTAGCTAGCTAATGAGTTAAGTCAGCTGGATGGTCAGCTAGCTACCTAGATAGCTAGCTTGTTAGCTAACGAGTTAAGTCAGCTGGATGAGTCAGCTAGCCAGCTCATTACCTAACGGGATAAGTCAGGTGGTTAAGCCACCTTACTAACACATTATATAATGATGAAGCTAACTAGTTATCTACCTG
>NW_006979319.1:0-730 GCF_000164805.1 Carlito syrichta | reverse complement strand
CCATAAAAGAACAATAGAAAAAAATTGGTGGAATTTGAAAAAAACATGACTAGTTAATAATGTACGAATGTTTAGTTATGAAGTAGGTTCCACAGTAATGTTAATGGGGACACTAGGGGAGGAGTACAGAGAAACTATTATTGTAAATTTTCTGTAAATCCATTCCAAAATAAAATTTTTAAGGGTATTCCAGGTTAATATTTTATTGGTACTTTTCTGAGAATTAAAAATGTAAAAGAGTTGCTTTTCAGTTCTCACTTCCCTTTCAGCACTAAGTAATAAGATCAAGTTGCATCAAGGTGTCAGCAACGACGAAGGAGAAAACAGATTCCATAGCTGCTGGCACATTTTGGCTAAGAGCAACGATCCAGTCTCTGATGTGTCAGCCATGGTGGTATGATACAACCCTCATCAAACAATGGGCTCTTACTTCTGGCTTTTGTCTTTGGTAGTGATGCCACTAAACTAACTGATAACAACTTAGTGTCAAAGAAATTCCTAATTTCCAATTAATGTTAATGATACAATTTTTCCCATCACTATCCCTTCATACAATATAAGGGATGGGGACTTGAGAAATTTTTCTCAGGGATTCAACTGATTTATTGTCCTCATGCTGAACCTATCAGATCAATTTCAGGGTTGAAATTTTTAGTGATTCAGGTTTTAAACATGACTGTTTATTCTCTTCTCTGTACTGATCAAACCATGTAGGCTAAATGATGACAGC
>NW_006979318.1:149655-154895 GCF_000164805.1 Carlito syrichta | reverse complement strand
AGCCCGGGCCGCGCGGGCCGCCGCCTTCTCCTCCCCCGCCGCCACCTCGCCCCGGAGGCCCGGGCGCCGGTCTGCCCCAGCCTGGGCTCGGCCTTTCTCCGGAGGCGACTCCCTGTGGTCCGTTGTGCGTCCCGTGCCGGCGTTCGGCCGAGACCCGTGCCCCTCACACCGCAGCTCGTCCCCTGCCTCCGTCAGTCGTAGGCAAGGAGGCCGAAGGGGGTGCGCAGCCTCCCAGGCGCGGGGCCGCCGTTTTGCCCAGGGCACCGACCCGCCCGCGTGGCACCCTCCTTTTTGTCAGAGGGTCTCCCCCCCACCCCGCTCTGCCGTGGAAGTCCCGTTATTGTCTCCAGGAGGAGCAGGGCCCCGAGGAGAACCGTGGAGTTGGACGCACGATTTTCTGACTGAGCTCTGCAGGTTTCACTTGATGAGACGGAACGAATGATCTCACTCTGAGGTTTTAGCCTGCTCTAGAGGTGGAAGGAGTTCCTCCCAAGTCATCTCAAGTTTTAACGCCTTTCAGGAGAAATCTGCTGGAGAGGAAAAACGTCCACGCGAACCCGTCTCTGCAAGCACGGGACCTCTTTGTTTGCGAAGAATTCATTGTTCGTTAAAAAAAAAAAAAAATTCTGCCAACTTGAAATTCGGCTTTGTTTTCAGGCATGGACAGAATTTGTCCATTTTTCTTGCCTCGAAAGATAAAATTGCAAGCGAGAAGGCGAGTTTTAAAGTGCAGAAAGCCTCCTCTTAGCCTTTGCAACGTGTCCTGCTTTGGGGGAATCCGTGTGCCCGCACAAGCTGCCTGCATGCAGAAAACGACCCTGCCTGGGAAGCCACTAGTTTGTTTATAAAATTCAGTTAGGCCGTGTGCCCCTGATGTTTTAACATCACTGCAGATACCATTACATAATTGCATCTTGCATATATGTCATTGATATCACCAGATTTGTAGCTCTTATCTGCTCTTGAAGTGGTCTGCCTTTTGCTCACACTGTCTGGAAAGGGAGGAAACAGCCTCAGGGAGAGACTTCAGGGAGGTCACCTTATCTGTTACATAGATAAGGTGACTTGGAAGAGCCAGCTCCAGTTATAGAGGCTTAGGTCTTCTGACTCCTCATCCTGCAACTCGAGGATGCCCCATTTTTGTGGGAATGAGGAGGCTCACCTAAAACACTTTAAGAAATACTCTTGAATTGCCCTTTTTGTTACATTTTTATTTTTTGATTTAACTTCTTGGCTTTGGAAATTACTACTAGTCAAGTAATCATGCTATTTTTTTCAAACATATTGAAGAGTTGAATTGTCCATTTGAACACTCCTAACTACCACTTAGTTTTTACAGTTGTCATTGCCATTTTGCCATATTTGCTTTGTCTACCTGTCTCACACTGCCAGGCATTTCAAAGTACATTGCAGTTATGACATTTCACCCCTAAATACTTTATATGTTATATGTGCCTGTATGTATCTCATAAGATTAAGACCATTTTTTTCCTCCTCCCCTCCCTTGGCAAAGTGAGTCTCCTCTCTCTCCCATTTACTTGATAAATAAACTATATTTTCTAATCTTAAAAACAAAAAGATTAAGGCCATTTTTCTACATAACATTTTTCTATCATAATCACACTTAAAGTTAAGAATATTACCTAAAATCTAATATATGATGTAGTACATAGTCACATTTCCTCTCTTGTCCCCCAAATGACCTTTCTGTCTTTTTTTTTTTTGGAGGCAGAATCCAATCCAATTATTTATTATATTTGTTAGTCTCTTTACATTTAGAGTAGTTCCTTCGTTTTTTTAAAGACACTTTTTGACAAGCCTAGCTCAGTAGTCGTAGAGAATAACCTGTATTCTTTATTTTACTGATAGTTCCTCCTGGTGGTGTTTAAATTGTCTCCTCTATCTCCTGTATTTTTTGTGAACTTGAAGTCCAGGTGTAAAGAGTAGATTTAGGTTCAATATATTTGATGGGACTACTTCATAAGTCATGTCATGTACGTCACATCATTTCATACTGCAGATGGCACTGCAAGAAATAGGGTTTCTTATTAATACTAAATTTGATCTCTTAGGTGACAGGCTGTCTTTCCATTGTAAGCATTTCCTTTTGCAATTAGCAAGTAATTTGTAGGGTGATATTTGGCATTAGTACTTGGTATGAATTAACCTGCAGTAATCTGATAAACACATAGTTGGGAGCAGTCCTTTAGGAATGGGTGTTTGGGAGTTAGGAGGATGGCAATTTGGAAGCAAAGACTAACCTATCTAGGGAAGCTGGAATGCTACTACTCTTTGGCATCAGAGCCTTGGGAGACTAGGGGAGAGGAGGCAGAAAGCAGGTGTCAGAGAGACTGCCTTCTTTGAAAGTTTGCTTGTAGCCATTGTAGCAGTAGTGAGCTATGGTATGGAAGTTCTGAGGTAGTTTGATGTTGCATGATTGCAAATTTCAGCATTCCCACTTCAACTGGAGCATTTCTCCCATTAGGCTACTTACTAGTTCAGTCCTTTTTCAATCCAGTGTTATTACTCAGCATTGACTTTTTTAGTAGAAGAGACAAGGACGGGAAAGAATAAGAAATTTTGTATCTTCTTCTCTCACACTTGTTTTCTTTATTCTTTTTTTTTTGAGTCAGGTCACCCATGCTGGTGTGCAGTAGCATGATTATGGCTCACTGCAGCCTTGACCTCCTGGGCTCAGGCTATCCTGGTACAGCCTGAGTAGTTGGGACTACAGTCATGTACCACCACGCCTGGCTAAGTTTTTCATTTTTTTGTAGAGACAAGGTCTCACTGCGTTGCCTAGACTGGTCTTGAACTCCTGGGTTCAAACAATTCTCCTGCCTCATCCTCCCAAAGTGCTAGAATTATAGGCATGCACCACCATGCCCTGCTTGTTTTCTTTATTCAAGAGAAAATTTAGAACCATACCAAGACTCTTCTTTTTTTATAAAAATTGGGCAGGGGATGTACTTAATTGAAATAGCAATTTTTGTATATGAAAAGTATACTAATTTTAGGTGACAAGAAATCGGAAATTTTTATTGACAACGTCTCTTGTTATTTCAAAAGCAACTTTTGAAAGATGAGAAATACTTATGACATAGTTACTAATTAAATATATAATCCTAAATAGTTTTTCTTTTTTCTTCCTCTTCAGAAATAGACTCAAAAATATATGATTTTTCAGACAAATTCTTTTTTTTTTTTTTTAAATCAGAGTCTTACTCTGTCGCCCAGGCTGGAGTACAGTGGCACATTCACGGCCGCCACAACCTTGACCTACTGGGCTCAGGTTATCTTTTGTCTCAGCCTTCCAAGTAGCTGGAACTACAGGCGAGTGCTAACCACGCCCGGCTTAATTTTGACTTATTGTAGAGATGAGGCTGGTCTCGAACCAACCCCTGAGCTTTGGCAGTCCTCTCACGTCAGCCTCCCAAAGAGCTGGGATTACAGACTTGAACCACTGTTCCCGGCCAAATTCTCTTAAATATTGATTTAAATAATAACTTTATTTACTCAGTAACTCGTGTCAAAAACTGTATGTTTGGGATTTTGGTTCATTTCTGCAAAGCAATTTTCTTTTAAGGATTTTCAACCCTCAGTATACCAAGAAACATAATTATTGCAGTTTACCATCTAGATTGAAAGGGACTGTTTATATTTACTTTTTTTTTCATATTTGAAGTTATTTTATATAATTTATAGAAATAAGAATAAAGGCATAGTGTAAAGCTTATTGGAGCTTTTAGTAAGAATTTCAACATAGCACACCTCTTTGTATATTCTTAGAAAAATGAAAAGAATAGATTTCATGCATTTAATTTCATAACACCCCTACAATGAATATATGTCACATCTGAGTGCCTTGGACATATATTTTTCTTACAATTGTAGCACACATTTTTTTTCTTTTTGGGATTTTGTATCTACGCAAAGAACATCTTCCTTTCTTCCCACTTTGCAATCTGTGCAAAAAATCATTGTGATTAGAGGGTAAGACAAAATTCCATTCCCAATTCCTGCATGTACTTTTCCTAGTTACATGAGAGATTTTCTTTTGGTAATTTACAGTTTTATAACTGAAACTTTTCCCATACAATAAAAACATCCTCTGCACTAACATCAGTCATAAGCCATCTTCAAGTCACACTTTTCCAAGTATAGTTTCTGACCCTCTTTTTGAGTGTTTTGATCCTTCCTGTAGTCTTTTTATAACACAAACCAGGCTGGGCTCGGTGGCTCAGCCTGTAATCCCAGCACTTTGGGAGGCTAAGGTGAGTGGATTGCTGAGCCTGCGGGTTTAAGACCAGCTCTTGGCAACTTGGCACGATCTTCTCTCTACAATAAATCAAAAATTAGCCAGGTCTGGTAGTGCGCGCCTGTGGTTCCAGCTACTTGGAAGGCTGAGGCAGAAAGATTGCCGGAGCCCAGCTGGTTGACGCTGGGATGGCTGTGAGCATGCCACTGTACTCCAGCCTGGGCAACAAAGTGAGACTCTGACTCCAAAAAAAAAAAAAAAGGAACAACAACAAAAAACAAAATATAACACAAATCACTTTGGGTTAATTTATGCAGGTTTTTTTTTTTTTTTAAGTCGGTATCTCACTTTGTTGCCCAGGCTGGAGTACAGTGGCATTCTCATGGTACCACAGCCTCAGTCTGCTGGGCTCAGGTGATCCTTCCACCTCAGCCTTCCAAGTAGCTGGAACTGCAGGCATGCGCCACCAAGCCTGGCTAATTCTTTGATTTATTGTAGAGATGAGATTTCGTTAAATTGCCCAGGCTGGTCTTGAACCTGTGGGCTCAGGCAATCCTCTTGCCTTGGCCTCCCAAAGTGCTGGGATTATAGGCATGAGCCACCGTGCCCAGCCATGCAGGGGTTTTTTTAATTCATTGATGGTTGAAA
The DNA here is from genome assembly GCF_000164805.1 of Carlito syrichta. Classification (NCBI taxonomy): domain Eukaryota; kingdom Metazoa; phylum Chordata; class Mammalia; order Primates; family Tarsiidae; genus Carlito; species Carlito syrichta. Next base: position 149,989 of record NW_006979318.1, on the reverse strand, counting down.
ATGCCTTGAGCTGAGAAGAGTAGCCACACTATTTCTTTAGGACAGTAAGAATCATGGAAGTATATACGAAATCCAGATTTTGTGTGACTAACTTCTTTTGTTTTTCCATTTGTGAAAATTCACAGGAGTTCAACCCTGTTCTTCCTGAGAATGCCAACTAAAGAGAGTTTCTTGCTGGATAGTGCTCAGCCACGTCTAAATTTGTAAAAAAATTTGTCACAAGTTATATCTCTGACAGAATTCTGAAATTCTTTTAATTCTGTTAATTCTTTTTTTTTTTTTTTTTGAGTTGGAGTCTCACTCTGTCACCCAAACTGGAGTGCAGTGGCTGCTC
>NW_006979318.1:106757-149531 GCF_000164805.1 Carlito syrichta | reverse complement strand
GGCTGATTTTTTGATTTATTGTAGAGATGAAGTCTTACTCCCCAGGCGGGTCTCGAACCCATGGGCTCAGGCCATCCACTCACTTCAACCTCCCAAAGGCGCGGGATTATAGGCTGAGCCACCGAGCCTGGCTCTTCTGTTAATTCTTATAATATTTGTTACTCTTGTTTCTCCTGTCACCCTTTTCCTGAGTGTATGTAGATCCGCATGTCCGAAGATTATGATGTTTCACTCTCACATGTTGCCCAGACTTTTATTCCATATTTTCTAGGGACCTTCAAAATGGGTAATGTCGTCTAAATGCAATTAACTACAGATATTCCTTGAATTATGGTGGGGTTGCAGCTCAAAAAACTCATTGTAAGTTAAAAATGCATTTAATACTCTTAACCTACTGAATGTCATAGGTTAACTTATCTATCTCAGTTGTGCTCAGAATACTTACATTAGCCTGTAGTTGGGCACACTCATCTAACACAAAGCTTATTACATAATAGGTGTTGAATAGCTCATGTAATTTATTGAATACCATACTGAAATTGAAAAACAGAATGGTTGTGTGAGCACTCTAAGTGTGGTTTATACTGAATGCTCTTTCATACCATTGTAAAGTTGAAAAATTATCATAAGTGAGCCATTTTAAGTCAGGGACCATCTGTACTTACGAACTTTCATCAATGACCCTGGAGCTATTGATCTTGTAATTATTGATTCTACATTTCTAATGCTTTCCTGATAGGTTCTAACTTAACATTCCTTTTGGGGGTCTTTTTGCATGTGCATCACCAAAGTGCAATACTAGAAGAGTTTTTTGAAACCTTTGATTGTTCATAATTTGCATAATGAGAATACCATATTTCCTTTTTGCTTTTAGAATTCTGTTGTTCTTTCACTGATTGTTGAGTCTGAGAAAATTTATCTTGGATAACTCAACTGAAGACTCAGTCTGAGATTTCCCTAATATGGTCAATTTTACTGTCATCATTAGAGTCTAAAATGCTGCTATTTATCTTTGTGCTCATCTTCAGACTCATCTAATAATTGTGGCTTTCCTCTGTTAGTTTTCTTCTATTATGGACAGAAAATAAAAAATTCCAAGTTCTTAACTGTATTCAGTGAAACTAAAAGCAGGTGAAGGGGTTCAAGGACATACCATCCCCAAATATGCCATGTTATTATAAAGATTATTTTGAGCTGAATACAAAAGAGAGTCAACAGATGCAGGAAGAGTTCTTTGTCCTCCCTTGATCTGCCTAAGAGCAGGGCATAAATTTCCTTCTGTAGGTGTTCTTTCTTCCACCCACCCTCCCCACTACCCCGCAACAGGGAGGGATGTGCAACTCTTTTCCCCTGAGGTGGAGAGTCAACACAGAGATGAATTTGCATAAACATTGTTTACTGAATAATTCTTGTCTTCCATTAGTTCAACCATATATTTCCTAGTCACTTCCTCATGGTTTATTGTCCCTCATATCTCAAATTTCCTTTTCTTGATGTTCAAGTGGCATAAAAACCCTTGAGCCTAACTACTTCTTTTGAGTTTCACTTCTTTTCTGTGAACTCCTGTGCATGTAAATATTAACAAAAATTTTGCCTTTCCTTCTGCTAATCTTTTCTTAGTTTAATTCACAGGACCCTAGATACTGAACGTAAAAGGGTAGAAGGTTTTTCCTCTCTGACACAGACTACAAAGATGCCTTCAGTCTTCTATGCCTCTTTGAAAGTTAATGCAATATTTTGAGCAAAACAATAAGAAAACTGGAAAAATAGTAAGAAATGCAAAGGATAATGCATTAGTCCTGATTTATTTCACTATTGCACAATTATTCTAGGCAATTGAGTTACTCTGCCATTTTCTTTTTAGCATAGTTGGGATTAATGAGCAATGGTAAAATAATACCTAGGATAATAGAATTAGCAAAATATTTCAGGATATAGGAAAAATGAAATCACCAAGATCCCATAACATATCTTAGATTTATGAAAAGATTGTTACAGATCCACATAATAATTATAAGGCAGAATAAGTTTCAGTCTATTTAAAACCAGTAAGTAGCCTGGGCTCAATGGCTCATGCCCATTATCCCAGCATTTTGGGAGGCTGAGGTGAGAGAATTGCTTGAGCCCAGGAGTGTGAGACCAGCCTGGGCAACATAGCAAGGTGGGGTGGTGCATGCCTATAGTCCCAGCTACTGGGGAGGATGAGATGGGAGGGTCGTCCGAGCCCAGAAGATCAAGGCTATGGTGGGCCATGTTCATGCCGCTGCACTCCAGCTTGGGCGACAGGGTGAGATCCTGCCTCAAAAAACAAAACAAAACAAAGCAAACAACAACCAGTAAGTAAATCTCCTTCTTTGTTTGAAGATCTCTAAGAAACACTGTAAATTATAAGATATCAATATTTCCAAAGAGGACTGCTCAAGAAAGAAAAAGCTAAAATGGTTTCTTTTGGATTTGGATAGTATACTGAAAGTTAGTGGTTAATTTGGACATTAGACATATAGCTCCACCCCTTTCCAACACATTCATTAAACCTACTTGCCTCTTCTACTGTGACAGTTTTTTTTTAGCCTGTCATACTGTTCCTTGAGGTTTCTGTTTTAAATTGTTTGTTACCAACTTGTTCTTTTTCTTCTTCTTTTTTTTTTTTTTAAAGTCGAGGTTTTTCTTTGTCACCCAGACTGGAATACACAATTACGGCTTACTGCTGCCTTGAACTCCTGGGCTCAAGCAATCCTCCTCAGACTCCTGAGTAGCTGGGTCTACAGGTGTGTGCCATCATGCCTGGCTGATTTTTTTTTTTTTTACTTTTTGTAGAGATGAGGTCTTGCCATGTTGTGTATGCTGGTTTTGAATTTCTGGGAACTCATGCAGTCCTCCTGCCGTGGCCTCTGAAAGTGTTGGAATTACGTCGTGAGCCACCACACTCAGCTCAGTTTTTTCTTCCCTTCCTTCCAAGCTTTACCTTGAGCATCCCTCCATAAAGAAAAAAGAAATGATTAACTGGAACCCTGGAAGATCAAGTTACTATATTTAGACTTTTTGACTAACTGGATTAAACCAGAAATATATTTTATTTCAATCATTTTCATTGCAAACATTCCTGTTTTTCTGGTTTAGTACACCATGATGAACACAACGTGATTTTGGGGATGATACATGTTTTGATTCTTTGTTTTTAAACACAATGCCTTATACGTAATTAATGCTTAATAAATACTTTTTCTTTGTGCTGTTTTATGGCTTGAATATACCCTAACAATTGCAAATTATTGATTTACTCATTGGGTTGGTAAAATTTTTGACCAGCTTGTGTAGTACTTTCGCTCCCTTTTTTTTTTTTTGAGTTGGAGTCTCACTCTGTTGCCCATACTGAACCGGGAGCGGCCACTGCAGCCTTGACCTGCTGGGCTCCGGCGATCCTTCCGCCTCAGGCTTCCAAGTAGCTGGAATTACAGGCGCGCGTTACCACCCCCGGCTAATTTTTTGATTTATTGTAGAGATGAGGTCTCGCCAAGTTGCCCAGGCGGGTCTTGAACCCGTGGGCTCAGGCGATCCACTCACCTTGGCCTCCCAGAGCGTGGGATTACAGGCTGAGCCACCAAGCCCGGCCTTAGCTCCCTTTTTAAAACAAAGGCTTTGACTTGTGTTTATCTAGTGCAGTAGTTCTCTAAATATGGTCTGGAAGTTGAGATGATTTCAAGGATTCTACTAGATCTTCCCTTTGCCTCCACTTTTCTTGTGAGTCTGGATTTTTTTCAACACAACAATGTAGTGCAACAGATTGAATGCAGAAGCTGATAAGACAATGCAGCTGTCTTTATTAAGACATATTAATGAGATTTTCAAGAATGTAAGTCAATACTACTCTTCTCTAAATTTCTTGTTTTTGGAATACAGTTATTTTTAATAAAAATATATTACTATATGATGCTTTTATTATTGTCATTTGTAAGTAAATTAGTACACATTTAAAAAATGTCTCAGGTTTGGGGTTTGTGGACTCCCAGGTGAAGATTCTATTCTTAAAGTTTAATCAGCCACACATCTTTTTTTGGTCATGTTTGGGTATTCATTCTTCAGAACTCCATCTGAATGCCTTTCAGTTGATTTATCTTTTTTTTTTGAGTCAGGGTCTCACTTTTTATTTTTATTTTTAGAGTTGGAGTCTCACTCTGTCACCCAAACTGGAGTGCAGTGGCCACTCCCGGCCACCACAGCCTCGACCTGCTGGGCTCCGGCGATCCTTCCACCTCAGCCTTCCCGAGTAGCAGGAACTACAGGCGCACGCTACCACGCCTGGCTAATTTTTTGATTTATTGTAGAGATGAGGTCTTGCCTGCCCAGGCGGGTCTCGAACCCGCGGGCTCAGGCAATCCACTCACCTCAGCCTCCCAAAGGCGTGGGATTACAGGCTGAGCCACAGAGCCTGGCTAGAGTCAGGGTCTCACTTTTTCTCCCAGGCAGGAGTGTGGTGACATGACTAGGGCTCACTGCAGTCTTGACTTCTTGGGCTCAGATGATCCCTCCTCCTCAGTGTTCCAAGTAGCTGGGGCCACAGGTCCATCACTCCTGGCTAATTTAAAAAAAAATTTTTTTTATAGAGATGAGATCTTGCTATGTTGCCTGGTCTCGAACTTTTGAGCTCAAGCAATCCTTTTTATCTTGGTCTCCCAAAGTGCTGGGATTACAGACATGAGCCACTGTGCCCAGCCTTGGTTTACATTTTGACTAGGACTAGTAAACAAAGCAAAGATGGTTGATCTATGAACTAATTTGTCCCTAGCTTCAAGGCTTCACTCCTGTGTGTTCCTTATTTTGTGGGTTACCTTTGCAAGTCTAAGAAGAAAAGCCTGGAGGGGATTGGGGAGATTTGGGAGTTTTAGGTTTATTCTGATCTCTTGCATTTCTTGCTTTATTTTTTCACTTACTCTCTGCTTTTCCTATTCAAGGCTTAAAAGATATCTGACTTTCAACTATACAAGATTGCTGACTGCTGTTAGAAAGACCCAAATAAACAAATTGCAACATGGAAATAGCATCATTGCATTTCATGAGAAGAAAAATAATTGAGCTCACAACTTTATTGAATAGAAAAAGGAAAATAAAGTTGGCACTGTTCTTATGACACTAAATTGTTGGTATCTTTTCATTTGAAAAGTTATACCCAAGAGATGTCTTTCTGTTATTTTATTTTAGTGTTTTAGAGATTTTCACAGTTATATTAATTGTCAAAAGCAAATGCTCCTTTGACATAGGTGGTATTATCATCATCTATCAAATGAGTCTCAGGAAAAGTTCATTTTATTCATTGAACATACTGGATATTCATTTTATTAAGGTATGATGCCAGATACTGTGTATTCATTTTATAAGGTATGATGCCTTGGTCTTCCTCACTTCAACCTCAGCCTTTCTGTCGCAGAATTACATGCTCTCCTCTACTTGGGCTAGACAACGCAGGCTAGCTTTGCAGCCTGACAGCACTGACCACCATTAGAAGTACTGGCTCCTAGAGCACTTGGCCTGTTCTGCATTTTTTTTTTTTTTTTTTTTGAGTTGGAGTTTCACTTTTGTTGCCCAGGCTGGAGTGCAATGGCACACTCCCATTGCAGCCTTGACCTGCTAGGCTCAGGCGATCCTTCTGCCTCAGCCTTCCAAGTAGCTGGAACTACAGATGCATACCACCATGCCTGACTAGTTTGTGTGTGTGTGTGTGTGTGTGTGTGTGTGTGTGTGTGTGTGTGTGATTTATTGTAGATGAGGTCTCACCAAGATGCATACCACCACGCCTGACTAGTTTGTGTGTGTGTGTGTGTGTGTGTGTGTGTGTGTGATTTATTGTAGATGAGGTCTCACCAAGTTGCCTAGGCTGGTCTTGAACCCATGGGCTCAGACAGTTCTCTCCTCAGCCTTCCAATGTGCTGTGATTACAGGCTGAGCCACCGTGCGTGGCCCTTGGGAGCTTTTAGTGCTAGGTTAACCTTACTCAGTTCTACATGGGCTGGTGGAGAGTTATTCATGAGCTTGGAATTGATAAGTGTCACAATGAAAGAACTTTTTTAGGAGATTGTGAATTTGGGGCTTTGTTTTAAATGAATGAACGAGAAATCTGGATGCTGAGAGACTGAGTGTAGACAGTTCCTGGCTTACAATGGTTCAACTTAAGAGTTTTTGATTTTACATTAGTGTGAAAGTGATAGGCATTCAGTAGAAATTGTACTTCAAATTTTGGTCTTTTCCCAGGGTTAGCACTATATGATATAATTCTCTCTTGTGATTCTGGGCAGTGACAGCCATCTGCAGTTTACCAGTCAGACATGCGATCACAAGGGTAAACAACTGAACAACTGATACTATACAGTGTACTGTGTTGCCACATGATGTAGCCCAAGTGTAGGTTAATGTAAGTGTTCTTGCATGTTTAAGGTAGGGTAGGCTAAGCTATGATGGTAGGTAAGTTCGGTGTATTAAATGCATTTTCTACTTAGGATATTTTCAGTTTTTGATGGGTTTATTGGGACATAACTCCATCATAAGCTGAAGAACATCTACATAAATTAAATCTGTTTTACTTTAGGTGTGTGGTTCTACTGGCCTGAACAAGTACTGAGTAAATGGAAAGGCAAGGATGGTTGTGGGAAATATTTTGAATGAAGAATATAGGATTGGAGAAATGATTACATGACTAAAACAGGGAGACAAAAAAAACTCCAGGCATTCAAGATTGAAAGAATGGCAGTTTCATTAGTGGAAAAAGGGAAATGCAAAGTAAAACTGATTTTTATAAATTAAGAGTCATATAACCCAAAATTCACCATTTAAAAATGTATAATTCAGTGGCATTTAGTACTTGCACAGTGTTGTGTTACCATTAATACCATCTAATCCCAGACCCATTTCAGCTCCTCAGAAGGAAGCCTGTTACCCATTAAGCAGTCTTTCCTCATTCTCTCCCTCCTCCAACTGCTGGGAACCACTAATCTGCTGTCTCCATAGATTTGCCTATTCTGGATATTTAATATAAATGGAATCAGACAATATGTGACTGACTTCTTTCATTTAGTATAATGTTTTCAAGTTTTCACATCACATAGCATGTATCACTGCTCATTTAAAAAATTGCAGCCGTGCTCGGTGGCTCAGCCTGTAATCCTGCGCCTTTGGGAGGCTGAGGTGAGTAAATTGCCTGAGCCCGCAGATTCGAGACCCACCTGGGCAACTTGGTGAGACCTCATCTCTACAATAAATCAAAAATTAGCCGGGCATGGTAGCGTGCGCCTGTAGTTCCAGCTACTTGGAAGGCTGAGGTGGAAGGATCTCCGGAGCCTAGCAGGTCGAGGCTGTGGTGGCCGGGAGCGGCCACTGCACTCCAGTCTGGGCTACAGAGTGAGAATCCAACTCAAAAAAAAAAAAAAAAGTAAAAATAAAAAATTGCTGAGTAATATTACATTGTATGGATGTACCACATTTTACTCATTCATTAGTTGAACATTTGAATTGTTTCTACTTCTTTGGCTGTATGAATAATGCTGTAGAAATAATTTTTGAGGGATAGATATGTTCAGTTTTAGAAATACAGTTATACATTGTTTTATTGCACTTCTGCAGTACATATATTGCATTTTTTATAAATTGAAGGTTTGTGGCAACCCTGTGTCAAGTCTATGGGCAACATTTTTCCAACAACATAAGCTCACTTTATGTCTCTGTGTCACATTTTTGTAATTTTTTTGCAATCTTTCAAACTTAATATATTTGTTATGATGACCTGTGATTTTTTTTTTTTTTTTTTTGAGTTGGAGTTTCACTCTGTTGCCCAGGATGGAGTACAGTGGCATGATCATGCTTACTTCAGTCTTGACCTCCTGGGCTCAGGTGATCCTTTAGCTTCAGGATCCTGAGTTGCTGGGGCTGCAAGTGTGCACCACGCCTAGCTAATATATATATATATTTTTTTGTAGAGACAAGATCTTGCTATGCTGTCTAGGCTGGTCTCAAGCTTCTGGGCTCAAGCAATCCTCCTGCCTTGGCCTCCCAAAGTACTGGGATTATAGACCTGAACCACTATGCCTAGCTGTAATCAGTGGCCTTTCATGTTACTATTGTAATTGTTTTGCTGTGTCCCAAACTACACCCATGTAAGATGACAAACTTAATCGATAAATGTTGTGTGTGTTTTGATTGCTCTACCAGCCATTTATAGGTCTTTCTCTCCTTGGACCTCCTTATTCCCCAAGATGTAACAGTGACTGAATTAGACCAATTAATAACCCTACAATGGCCTCTCGTGTTCAAGTGAAAGGAAGAGTTGTATGTCTCTCACTTTAAATCAAAAGCTAGAAATGATGAAACTTAGTGAGGAAGGTATGTTGAAAACTGAAATAGGCCAAAAACTAGGCCTCTTGTGCCAGTTAACCAAGTTGTGAATGTAAAGGAAAAGTTCTTGAAGGAAATTTAAAATGCGGCTCCAGTGAACACAAGAATAAGAAAGTTAAACAACCTTATTTCTGAGATGGGGAAAGTTTTAGTGGTCTAGATAGTTCAAATCAGCCACAACATTTCCTTAAGCCAAAGCTTAATCCAGAGCAAGACCCTAGTTCTCTTCAATTCTATGGAAGCTGAACCACTCAGTGAGGATGCTGCAGAACAGAAGTTTGAAGGTATCAGAGTCTGGTTCATGGGGTTTAAGGAAAGAAGTTGTCTCCATAACATAAAAATGTAAGGTGAAGCAGCAAGCACTGATGTAAAAGCTGCAACAAGTTATCTGGGAGATCTAATTAAGGTTATTGATGATGGTGACTACGCTAAGCAACAGTTTTTTAATGTAGACGAAACAGTCTTCTATTGGAAGAAGATTTCATCTAGGACTTTCAGAGCTAGAGAGAAGTCAATGCCTGGCTTCCAAACTTCAAAGGACAGGCTGACTCTCTTGATAGGGGCCAATGCAGCCGGTGACTTTAAGTTGAAGCAAATGCTGATTTACCATTTTGAAAATCCTAAGTCCTTTACGAATTATGCTAAATCTCCTCTACCTATGTTCTACAAAGCCTGGATAACAGCACCTCCATTTGTAGCATGGTTTAACTGAACATTTTAAGCCTACTTTTGAGACCTGATGCTCAGAAAAAAAGATTCATTTCAAAATAATACTACTCATTTACAGTATTCCTATTCGCCTGAGAGCTGCTGTGGAGGTGATTAATATTTTCATGTCTGCCAACACATCTATTCTGCTACCCATTGGTCAAGGAGTCATTTTGACTTTCAAGGCTTATTATTTAAGAAATACATTTTGTAAGGTTGTAGCTACCATCCTTTAATGGATCTGGGTAAAGTAATTTTGAAAACCATTTGTGATTCATGGCAGGTCAGAATATCAACATTGACAGGAGTTTGGAAGAATTTAATTATAAACCTCAAGGGTGATGTTGGAGGCTAAAGACTTCAGTGGAGGAAGTAACTGTAGATGTGGTAGAAATAGCAAGAGAAGCTGAACATGGTAGCTCATGCCTATAATCTCGGCAATTTGGAAGGCTGAGATGAGAGGATTGCCTGAGCCTACGGGTTCGAGACCAGCCTGGACAACTTGGCAAGACCTCATCTCTTCAATAAATCAAAAAAATTAGTTGGGCCTGGTGCCTGTAGTTCAAGCTACTTGGGAGATGGAGACAGAAGGATTGTCTGAGCCCAGCTGGTCGAGGCTGTGGTGGCGGTGAGAGTACACTGCACTCCAGCCTGAGTGACAGAGTGAGACTCCCAACTCAAAAAAAAAAGAAATAGCAAGAGGGCTAGAATTTGAAGTGAAGCTTGAAGATGTGATTAAATTGTTGCAATCTCATAATAAAACTGGAATGAATGAGTAGTTGCTTCTCATGGATCAGCAAAGGGTGGTTTTTTTTTTTTTTGAGTTGGAGTCTCACTCTGTCGCCCAGACTGGAGTGCAGTGGCCGCTCCTGGCCACCGCAGCCTCGACCTGCTGGGCTCTGGTGATCCGTCCACCTCAGCCTTCCAAGTAGCTGGAACTACAGGTGTGTGCTACCATGCCCAGCTAATTTTTTTGATTTATAGTGGAGATGCGGTCTCGCCAAGTTCCCCAGGTGGGACTCAAACCCGCGGGCACAGGCAATCCACTCACCTCAGCCTCCCAAAGGCACGGGATTACAGGCTGAGCCACCGAGCCCGGCTTAAGAGTGGTTTTTTGAGATAGAATCTCCTCCTGGTGAAAATGCTGTGGACGTTGTTGAAATGACAACAAAGAAGTTAGAATATTACATAAACTTAGTTGATAAGGCTGTTTGAGAGGATTGACTTCAATTTTGAAAGAAATGCTATGGGTAAAATGCCAACAAATGGGATCATACCTGACTAGGTGCTGTGGCTTACACCTATAAATCCCAGCACTTCCTGGGGCCAAGGCAAGAGGATTGAGTCCAGGAGTTCAAGATCAGCCTGGTAATATAGCGAAACCTCATCTCTTAAAATAAATAAATAAATTAGCTGGGTGTGGTGGTATACACCTGTAGTCTCAGCTACCTGGGAGACTGAGGTGGCAGGATTGCCTGAGCCCAGGAGATCGAAGCTGTGGTGAACTGTGATCATACCATTGCACTCCAACCTGTGTGAGACAGTGAGACTCCAACTCAAACAATCAAACCAGGATCACATGCTACAGAGAAATCTTTTGTGAAAGAAAGAGCCACTCATTGTGGCAAATTCAATGCCTTATTTTAAGACATTGCCATAAGCCACCCAACCTTCAGCAACCTTCAGTACCCATCACCCTGATTGGTTCATCAGCTATCAGCATTAAGACAAAACCCTCCTCCAGTGGAAAAGAGTACTTGCTAAAGGCTCAGATGATCATTAGACTTTTTTTTTTAAGCAATATACTGTTTTTTAAAAATCAAGGTGTGTACTTTGTTTTTTTAGACATAATGCTATTGCTAATAGACAACAATATGGTGTAAACATAACTTTTTTTTTTTTTTTTTTTGAGTTGGAGTCTCACTCTGTCGCCCAGACTGGAGTGCAGTGGCTGTTCCCAGCCACCGCAGCCTCGACCTGCTGGGCTCCGGTGATCCTTCTGCCTCAGCCTTCCAAGTAGCTGGAGCTACAGGCGCGCACTACCACACTCGGCTAATTTTTGATTTATTGTAGAGATGAGGTCTCACCAAGTTGCCCAGGCGGGTCTTGAACCCGCGGGCTCAGGCAGTCCACTCACCTTGGCCTCCCAAAGTGCTGGGATTACAGGCTGAGCCACTGAGCCCGGCCCAAACATAACTTTTATGTGTACTGGGAAACCAAAAAAATTTGTGTGACTTGCTTTACCGTGATAATTCACTTTATTATGGTAGTCTAGAATGGAGCCCGCATTATCTCCAAGGTATGCCTTTACTAAATTTACTAAATAAATGAAGTGAGTTTTAAGTATCCAGATAGTTTTCAGTAGTAAGAGAGGAGGAAGTAAAACATAGTTGAGATGTCAGGGTTGTCCATTTTTGTTGGTATAAAGGAATATCTGAGGCTGGATAATTTATAAAGAAGAGAGATTTATCTGGCTCATGTTCTGCAGTCTGTGCAAGAAGCAAGGTGCTGACATCTGCTCGGCTTCTGGAGGGGAGCTGGCATATGTAGTGATCACATGGTGAGAGAGGGGAGGAGACTGCCAAGCTTTTTTAAACAACCAGCTCTTGTGGGATCTAATAGAGCTAGAGTTCATTCATTAAGGTAAGGATGGCACCAAGCCATTTATGAGGGTTCTGCCACCATGAACCAAACACTTCCCATTCAACCCCACCTCCAGCATTGAGGATCAAACTTCAACTTGAGATTTTGGGGTCAAACATCCAAACCATAGCAGAGGTGAATATTTGGTGATTTCATGGCTGATACTGAGACTTGATTTCTGAGACTATGGACTTTTTAGATCTGTCTTTTGGGGAACAGTAGATGTAGGGGTAGGTTTTGTGGAAAACCCATTTTTACAGTGTTTAGGAGGAAGAGATCTGGAGAATTTGTAAAGAGTTTAAAAAGAAGTAGGTGAATATTCCATCTATTGGTGTATAGAAGATTACTGAGCAGGATATTTTTAAAAATGGGGTTAAAACAGCTGCAAGATATAAGCAAGGAAAATGAAAATGAAGAAAAGCTCATTTGATGTGGCTACTGGGTTGGTTTTGGGGATGGTTTTGGGATGGTTTGGGGATCTTTTAGCAGAGTACTATGCAACAGCTAATGCTGTAACTGCCCTGGTGTGCTCAGCTCGGTTTTGACTGACAAAGAGAATGGCAATAACTAGAGCAAATGGTTTGCAGACTAGATCAGGTTTATGGGGGGTTTTGAAGAAAGTTTCCTTTTGTATCAAAGCTTTTAATGACTCTGCTGATTTAGATTGATTTGTAGATTGAAGCAGACTGCTGAAGTGTAGCCTTTCTACTTATTAATATTACATTTGAAAAAGTTTTGTGTTAAAACTGTTTAAATTCTAAAAGGTTGATTTATCATGATGCTATTGTAAAAGATATTTTAGATGTTGATCTGAATCAGTGTGAAGTAGATTTTGATGTCATTGGGAGTTTTGATTTAAACTATCAAACACCTTTACTAAAATGAAATTTTATTTAAAATTTATTATTTATTTAAGATTATTGACTGTTACTTTTTTGCAGGAATTCACTTTTCTTGAATATACTCAGTAATTTTATTCTCAGTGTTGAGCTTCAACCCAACTGCTTGATTTAGTACTTGAAATTTTCTAGAAAATATGGCTACAGTAGGTTAATTACCTAAATATTTTATTTCTAATTGGAAAACAAAGTTTTATAATGTAATATTTCCAATTAGGATACTTTTTAAAAAAATCGAAGTAATAAAAAAAACTCCTTTGTGTTGGAGTCTCACTCTGTCACCCAGGCTGGAGTGCACTGGCATGTTCACGGCCACTGCAGCCTCGACCTGCTGGGCTTGGGTGATCTTTCTGCCTCAGCCTTCCAAGTATAGTGGGAACAATAGGCGCATGGCAGCGCGCCTGGCTAATTTTTTTTTTTTTTGAGTTGGAGTCTTACTCTTGTTGCCCAGGCTGAAGTGTAGTGGCATGCTCACAGCTACCGCAGCCTCAACCTGCGGGGCTTAGGTGATCCTTCCGCCTTACTTTTTTTTTTTTTTAAATTTATTGTAGAGACGAGGTCTCACCAAGTTGCCCATGCTGGTCTCAAGCCCTGGGCTCTCAGGCAGTCCTCTCGGCTTGGCCTTCAAAGTGCTGGGATCATGGGCATGACCCACCATGCTTGTCACAGACTATATTTTTCTTTGATGATCTTTCTTCTCTAGAGTTCATCTCATTTCCTCATATTTTAAATATTTTAACTGCTAGTTCTATATTGAGATGAAATTTGCCTCCCTGTAATTGGGTCTTTTGTTGCTGGTGGAGGCAAAGGCAAATAGTGTTGTGTTTGCAATCTCTGGCCTTAGAAGTGGTTGGGTTTGAATCTTTGTTTTATTTTTTTCAAGTGGAGTCCCACTCCGTCGCCCAGGCTGGAGTGCAGTGGCACGCTCATGGCCACCCCAGTGTTGACCTGCTGGACACCAGCGATCCTTCTGCCTCAGTCTTCCAAGTAGCACGCCAGGCTAATTGTGTGATTTTTTTTTTTTGTAGACACAAGGTTTCACCAGGTTGCACAGACTGGTCTCGAACCCATGGGCTCAGGCAATCCTCTTGCTTCAGCCTCCCAAAGTGCTGGGATTACAGGCTTGAGCCACCGCATCTGGCCTGGGTTTGGATCTTTGCATCATCTTTTAGTTGTGTTTCTTTGGGCAAAGTTCTTACCCTGTATAACTCAGTTTCCACAGCTGTAATGATGATAATGGTGTCTACCTCATAGGGGTTTTTTTGAGGTTTAGATGAAATTATGTATATATTTAATTAATGTTAGCTAATGTTAATAATAATTCTCTTTTAATTTATAATGGTAGTGACTTACAGTAAAGTGCAATGAATGAAATAGTCGGAGCTCTACACTAGGAATGAAATTCTCTAGTTACTCAAAACAAGTGAATATTATTGTTATTAGTACCACTTGAGCCACAAATAACTAGTCACTTTCTTTCCTTCTTTGTCATGAGAAACTTTAAAATATATGTAAGCAGTTTTTACTTCTATCACCTCAGCCTTACATTCAAATGTTTCCTAGGTTAAGTTTCTTTAGTCCTTTCAACTTGACCTAGACAAAGCTCTAATTTTGATTTCCTTATAGTGGACATCTGTTATTTTTGCCACCCAACATCCATTCACTCTTACCTTGGTGACAGAAGTTTTGATTTTCCTTAGGAAAACCATCCCTTCCTCCAGTCTTTACCTTGTGCTTTGATTGGTTGAGACTCTACCTCTGTTACCAGGTGGAGCACGTGAGCTAGGCCTAAACCTTTCACAGTCCCTTAGCATTCCCTTAGTGATTGGGGTTTCCTTAATATTCCCTTAGTGATTGGCTTGTGGGATGCGTCTGACTTTAGCCAAGCAAATCAACTCCAGTAAAAGCTGGTCTTCTTGTTACTGTTCTGGATTTGAATTTTGAAAATTGTTAGGTTGGAGCTTTTACAGTTATTCTTTTTTTTTTTTTTTTTTTGAGTTGGAGTCTCACTCTGTCGCCCAGACTGGATAGTTATTCTTAATGGATACACTTTCTGAGGATAGAATCAACCTGGAAGAAGTGAAGTCTAGAAATGGAGAGAGAAAAACCAGAGTCACATGATAGTTATTTAATTATGCTTATACTTATTTCTATAAATGAACCAATACATATTCTTTTGTGTAAGCCTTTTGGGTTTTCTGTTATTTATAGCTGAATCGTGGCCAACACATAATATCCCAATTGGAATAGGGTAAACCTGCCATCTCTTTGATTTTAAACCCAAATTCTATTGCTTTTACACTGTATCACAAATCTGATGCTAGTTGCATCTTAAAAAGCCTCAGTGCTCTTCATTGCTCTTAGGATAAATAACAGAACTTCTTAACATGGTCTACAAGGTGTTTCATTGATTGACTCCTGTCTATCTCTGTTGTCTTATCTCCTACCATATAATTCCTTGTTTCTTTTTTTCAGTCATAATGGTTTCTTTTTAATTTCTCATATTTGCTGTGCTAGCTCTAGGTTTTTGCACATTGTTTCTTCTGCATAGAATCCTCCCTTCCTTCTCCTGTTTGCCTAGATAACTTCAGCTCTTTCTTTAGATAACAACTGGATTATCACTCTTCTTAGGGAAGCCAGCTTTGATTATGCTAACTATAATTCCAGGTTCATTGCCTTTAGAGCACTTATCATTGTCATTTTATATCTCTTTGCATGACTGTCTTTATCTCACAGTATAAGCTTCATATTAATTTTATTGTTAACTTTTGTTCATTATTGTATTCCCATTTGGCATGTAGTACATGCTTAATAAGTGTAGTTGTCTCATAGTATCTGTGGAAGATTTGTTTCAGGACACCTGAAGATACAAAATTAAAGAATGCTTAAGTCCCTTATCTAAAATGGTATAGTATTTGCATCATCTGTAGATTACTTATAATACCTAATATCATGTGAATAGTTTTTATGCTGTATTGTTTTTAAATTTTGCATTATTTTAATTGTTGTATTATTTATTGGTTTTGTTTCTGAATATTTTTGATCCATGGTTGGTTGAATCTGAGGTTGTGGAACCTGTGGAATATGGAGGGCCAACTCTATACTTTTTAAATGAATGACCTTTTGACTTTCAGATCTTGTAACCAAAACTGATAAGCGGTACTTCTTTAGTTTATATTTTTATGAATTTTTGGGGGGCAAATACAAAACTTACTTTACCATTCATTTTCTTTTTGAGAATTTTTACAGCCTCATTGTATGTATGTATGTATATATTCTTAGATCCGGGGCAGACTGGATAAAGCCTCATTCTTTTAGCTAACATGCATTACAGTATCTACTCATCTATAAATTTAACCTGCAGTGTGAATAAATTCAAATCATTGCTATAATTATTACCCTTTGTTAAAGCATACAAGGCATTTGGAATGCCCTTCTTATCTCTTAGCCATAACTGTATCTTCAATCACTGTTATTATCCATTGCATCACCGTACCAAACTCTGGGGAGTGGGACTGGATTCTTACTTTTTAAAAAACTATACTCTCTTTTGTATGTTTGAATTATTATTATTATTTTTTGAGTTGAAGTCTTACTCTGTCATCCAGTCTGGAGTGGCCCACGGCCACCGCAACCTCAACCTGCTGGGCTTAGGTGATCCTCCTGCCTCAGCCTTCCAAGCAGCTGGAATTACAGGCATGTGCCACCATGCCTGGCTAATTTTCTTGCTTTCTTTTCTTTTTTGATTTATTGCAGAGATGAGTTGCCCAGGCTAGTCTCGAACCCGTGGGCTCAGGCAGTCCTCTCACCTCGGCCTCCCAAAGTGCTGGGATTATATATGTGAGCCATCATGCCCGGCAGTTTGAATCATTTTTAATAAACATGTTTTATGTTTTAAAAAAAGCTCTAAAAAAATAAAATAAAACTCTAGTGAAAACACTTTTCCTTTAAGGATTAATGCATATGTTTCTTCCATGGTAGAACATTTTCTGCCTTTCCAGCTAGATGTGATTGGTTTTTTCAAACTTAACCTAGAGATTCTTAACCTTTTTTGGTTCATAGACCCTTATGAGAATTTGATGCACTGTCGTCCCAGAAATAGAGTATGCACACAATTTTTTATTTCTATGGTGTCCCAACACCTTGTCAAGAATGTCTGCTGAATTTTATTTTGAATCTTTATTATTACAGCAACCACATCCTCTTTTATATAATAAAATACTTATGTATTTATCATAAACCCTCTAATAGATAACTTCTTGAGTTAGAGTCTTTTTCATATTCTATACAATGTTGAGATTTGTGCCTTGCATTAGATGGAAAACAATTAAGGGTATTATTTTTTAAATTTTGTAACTTTTTATTATAAAGTATTTTATTATCTTCACAACATCTTGATTGAGCTCACTGGAGAATAGTTTGACTTTAAGGAATTCATCTGAATTTCTCCTAATTTCCAATAATTAAAGTGCTAGTTCTTTGATAATCTACCTTCAGAGGATGAAGTTTTTTGTATAAGTTAGGAGGTGGATAGAGGAAGCTGACCTAACTGCTCTGGTTTTATTCTTGGAAAGAGCTAGTGTAGACGCTTACTAGATTTTCCCTACCCTATCCCTGATTTCCTTTGAAGGTCACTTCTTTTATGACTGAATCCCGACCTTTCCCCTTCTCTGTTTACCTGTTCACCGTTAAGATTCACAAATGCATATTCTTTTTTACAATGGCATTTGATATTTTTGGCTTATTTTAAAAATAAAAGTATTCATATACTTCCTTTTAAAGATCCTTTCTCCTTTTCTTAGAGTACTCATTATTGGAGGCAGTATTCTTAAAGTAAAAATGAGAATTCTTCAGAAATTGGGTGAGATTTATCTTCTTCTTTTTTTTTTTTTTGAGTTGGAGTCTCACTCTGTTGCTCAGGCTGGAGTGCAGTGGCACACTCACGACCACTGCAGCCTCAACCTGTTCGACTCAGGTGATCCTTCCACCTCAACCTTCCAAGTAGCTGGAACCACAGGCATGCGCCACAATGCTTGGCTAATTTTTGTATTTATCATAGAGATGAGGTCTTGCCAAGTTGCCAGGCTGGTCTCAAACCCCTGAGCTCAGGCAGTCTTCTCACCTCCTGCCTCCCAAAGTGCTGGAATTATAGACGTGAGCCACCACACTCAGCCAAGATTTATCTTTTAAAGTCTCATAAGAATCTATGATCTTCCAGTATTTTGTCTGCAGTGTTTTAGATGCTGGTGATCAGAAGTTTTTAATAATGAAATGTGTGTGGTTGGAATGTGCCCTTTTCAAGAATAAAACTGATTTTTTTTTTTTTTTTTTTGAGTTGGAGTCTCACTTGGTCGCCCAGACTGGAGTGCAGTGGCCTCTCCCGGCCACCGCAGCCTCGACCTGCTGGGCTCTGGTGATTCTTCCGCCTCAGCCTTCTGAGTAGCCGGAATTACAGGCATGTGCTACCACGCCCGGCTGATTTTTTGATTTATTGTAGAGATGAGGTCTCACTGTCCAGGTGGGTCTCGAACCCGCAGACTCAGGTAATCCACTCATGTCAGCCTCCCAAAGGCGCGGGATTACAGGCTGAGCCACCGAGCCCGGCTAAAACTGATTTTTAACAGTAACAACTAGACTGGTTCTGAGAAAGATAGATATTTACTAGTTTTCTAACATTGAAATACTGCAAGAAATAATTGAGGCATAAAAAGAGGAAGTATTGATTTGAAATTTCAGCTGCTTAATATTTGTAAGTAAAAACTTTATGTATTTATTTTTTTGAGTCAGAGTCTCACTGTTGCCCAGGCTGGAGTGCAGGGGCATGCTCATGGCCACTGCAGCCTCAATCTACTGGGCTCAGGTAATCCTTCCACCTCATCCTTCCAAGTAGCTGGAACCATAGGCATGTGCCACCACAACTGGCTAATTTTTTGACTTATTGTAGAGATGAGGTCTTGCCATGTTGCTTAGGCTGGTCTTGACCCCTGAGCTCAGACAATCCTCTCGCCTCTGCCTCCCAAAGGGCTGGGATTACAGGCTGAACTACTGTACCCAGCCTAACTCTGAAATTTTATGAAGTTAACTTATTAAAATTTTTTACTGCTGGGTGCAGTAGCTCAAGCTTGTAATCCCAGCACTTTAGGAGGCAGAAGCGAGAGGATTGCTTGAGCCTAGGAGTTCGAGACCAGCCTGGTACTTTGGTGAGACCTCGTCTCTACAGTAAATAAAAAATAGGCCTGGTATGGTGGTGTGTACCTGTAGTGTTAGCTACTTGGAAAGCTGAGACAGAAGGATTGCCTGAGGTCAGCAGGAAGAGATTGCTATAGTTGTAAGCATGTCACTCCACTCTAGCCTGAGTGACAGAGCGAGACTCCGATTAAAAAAAAAAATTAAGATAAAATAAAATTCAGAGTTAAATAGCTAAATTTTATTAAATCAAATGTTAGTCATGGGTCTTTCAGTTACATCTGGTTTATTGCTTATTATTTAAGATTTCTATTTGAATGATTTATCTTATAATGCCAAAGTAGTTATTACCATTCTCTGTTTTTCTAATCTTATTACAATTAATTTTCATAATGGAATCAACAGGTTATGGATAGTACAACAAGAGCTTTAAAAATTGCTCTTTTCCTCAAAAGATTTTAAGATAATGAACATTAAAATTAATTTTCTAACACCTTCTTGAGATAGTTGGAAATTCTCGAGGGATCACAAAATCAGATTTGGAGTCATTAGATTGTTACTCATAGTTAAGAATCCACTTTGAATCCTTTCAGCTCTGTTTGTGTGAGATTAGAATTCTAAAATTATAACCCTTTGTTTCAGTGTGCTGTTAGTGACAGAAAGACAAAATAATTGTTTATGAAATGAAACAGAACATAAACTAAAGCTTCAAGTCAGTGGAATGATTTAAATGCTTGAATTTTAGAAGAAATTTCTGAGATGAAAAAAGTGACATATCAAACTACTGAACCAATGGTCCTGCATCATCCAAATCATATCACTGAAAACTCTTCTATTAGATTAGTAGTGTATAATTTAACAGTGTGTTATGTTTATATGTGGTTTAAAAATTTTTGTGGCTGGGCATGGTGGCTCTCACCTATAATCCCAGCACTTTGGTAGGTGGAGGTGAGAGGATTGCCTGAGCCCAGGAGTTTGAAACCGGCTGGGCAACATGGCGAGACCTTATCTTCACAATAAAAAAAAAAAAAAAATTAGCCAGGTATGGTGGCACGTGTCTATGGTTCCAGCTACTTGGAAGACTGAGGTGGAAGTATCTCCTGAGCCCAGCAGGTTGAGGCTGTGGTAGACCTGAGTGTGCCACTCTCTGTACACCAACCTGAGCGAGAGTGAGACTCCGACTCAAAAAAATGTGTGTGTGTGTGTGTGTGTGTGTGTGTGTGTGTGTGTGTGTGTGTGTGTATTTTACCTAGTTTAGAAATGCTTTTTTTAAAAGATGAAGATATGGCAGGATAGATTTGATAGCCACATTCCAGAAGGTGTCAAGTGTAATATAAAGCTAAATTTCATTATGATACATTTTTCTCTAATGAAGATTTAATACAGACATGTCCCACCTAATGATGTGTCAGTCAGCAACAGACCACATATAAAATGCTAGTCCTATAAGACTATAATGCAACTAGAAAGTTCCTATTGCATTACAATGTTCAAAAATTCCTATTGTGTTATAGTTGCTTACAGTATTCAGTACAGTAACATGCTATAGGTTTATAGCCTATGAATAATAGGCTATAACCTAGGTGTGTGTAGGCTATACCATCTAGCTTAGTATAAGTACAAATTTAGTGGAATGATTTAAATGGTTTAATATGCTCTGAGATCTCACAGTGACAAAATAGGCTAATGCTGCATTTCTCAGAACTTATTCCTGTTAAGTGATACCTGGCTACAAAATGATTTCTGAATTCTTAGCTGACTGCATGTAAATTCCAGTATGCTAACAGAGTTGAGATCGGTTCTTAGAGTTACTTAAAATGAGTTTTAACCCAGTGTTAAAAATGGTGACGTTTATTGGACTTTTTCTGTGTGCCCTGCACAAAGCTATGTGCTTTACATATATTATCTCATTTAATTTTCATTATAATTCTATGAAATAAGTACTGTTTTTCATTATATATGAAATATAGGATATATATCAATAAAGTGAGAGACAAGGTTAACTTAACTCATCCAAGATGGCTAATAAGTGGTTAAGCTAGAATTTGAATATTTGTTCCAGATACTTGGAGGCTGAGGTGAAAGGATTGCCTGAACCCAGCAGATCGAGGCTACGGTGGCCATGAGTATGCCACTGCACTCCTACCTGGTTGACAGAGTGAGATTCCAACTTAAAAAAAAAAAAAAAAGAATTTGAATCTGGCATCCATTCTTCACCATCTTTACTGTTTATGGCTAATACATGTTTAAAGTATACAAGCATAGCTTTTTAGAGCTGAATTAAACCAGGATCATTCATTTGAACTAAGAGTCCAAGATACAGAATTTTAAATGGACTTGGCTGAAAGTTATGGCAGTACTGGAACTATGACTTGAATCTCCTGGTTTCTAGCTTAGTATTCTTTTTTTAAATGTGCAAATATTGCTGGGCTCGGTGGCTCAGCCTGTAATCCTAGCACTTTGGGAGGCTGAGGTGACTGGATTGCCTGAGCCCGAGGGTTCGAGACCTGCCTGGGCAACTTGGCGAGACCTCATCTGTACAATAAATCAAAAAAATTAGCCAGGCGTGGTAGCGCGTGCCTGTAGTTCCAGCTACTTGGAAGGCTGAGGTGGAAGGATCGCCGGAGCCCAGCAGGTCGAGGCTGCGGTGGTTGGGAGCGGCCACTGCACTCCAGTCTGGGCGACAGAGTGAGACTACAACTCAAAAAAAAAAAAAAAGTGCAAATATTAAGTTGTGGTTTATGGATTTTCTTAGTTTTTCTCTTATCAAAGAGTAAAGATAACTGTATCTAGAATATAGCATACCTAATGTCCTTAGTGTGCACTTTACACTAGATAAAATGCAGTACTTGTATTACTTAACAGAGCAACATTACATCAGATGATATCTATCAATAGAGTGGATTTTTCAAACAATTAAAACACTTTGACATACATTTTCTTTTTTTTGTGAGTTGGAGTCTCACTCTTTCGCCCAGGTTGGAGTGCAGTGGCTTGCACGCTCACGGCCAGCATTGACCTTCTGGGCTCCAGCGATCCTTCTGCTGCCTCAGCTTTCCGAGTACCCTGGAACTACAGACACACACTACCACGCCTGGTTGTTTTTTATTTTACTGTAGAGATGAGGGCTCATCAAGTTGCCTGGGCTGATCTTGAACCGGTGGGCTCAGGCAATCCACTTGTCTCAGCCTTCCAAAGTGCTAGGATTACAGGCTAAGCCATCGAGCCCGACCTGACATGCATTTTCAATGACTTCTACTTATATAGAAAAAACCTTAAAATATAGCTTAATTTTTAGATATATAAGATTAAACTAAAAAAATAATAAAAGGATTTATTATTTTTGTGGGCAGTGTCTAAAATGAGTGAATTTTGTTTTAAAGGGCCTTTGATAAGTCAGTTTCTTGAAAATTATTTTCCTCGCATGGAAATGGTATATTAAACGTGGACATGAAGACTGTACCTGTCAGTAGCTGAGCTAGAGAGTTTTCTCTTTTTCTGTCTAATTCAAAGAGCCACCTCTGAGCTGCAGAAGATAAAGGTCTATTGGAGCTTTGAGATCCCCACTGCTTATCTTTGTTGGATATTCTACTTCTCTGCTAGCTGATACAATGTTTCTTTTTTTTTTTTTTTGAGTTGGAGTCTCACTCTGTCGCCCAGACTGGAGTGCAGTGGCCGCTCCTGGCCACCGCAGCCTCGACCTCCTGGGCTCCAGCGATCCTTCCGCCTCAGCCTTCCAAGTAGCCGGAATTACAGGCATGCACTACCACACCCAGCTGATTTTTTGATTTATTGTAGAGATGAGGTCTCACTGCCCAGGCGGGAATCGAACCTGCGCGCTCAGACAATCCACTCACCTCAGCCTCCCAAAGGCGCGGGATTATAGGCTGAGCCACCGAGCCCGGCTCTGATACAATCTTTCATAGAATTCCTTGCTTTGCTACCAAAATTCTGAATCATTTGGCAATAGATATTTATATAATCGATTAATAAAAATAATATACAAGTATGTGAGTCTCAATAGGGTATGCAATTGTAAATTTTAAAAATATTCTATGTTCTTGGTAGTGGTAAGTCCTTAATATCGAGCATGAATTGTCATGTATTTACTTATGCAAGCATCACACCGATTATAGTTTAGGGGATAAACTGCAATTATTCAAATGATTGAGTTAAAGAGATTTAAATAGTTGCATATCAGAACTAGGGGGAATTTAGTTAAACACAAGACTCACTAGTCTCTCTCTTTTTTTTTTTGAGTCAAGGTTTCACTCTGTTGCCCAGAATGGAGTGCAGTGGTATGATCACGGCTCACCGTAGCCTCAACCTCCTGTACTCAGGCTATTCCTCGCCTTAGCCTTCTGAGTAGCTGGGACTTCAGGCGTATGTCACTATGCCTAGCTAATTTATTTTATTTTATTTTATTTTGAGTTGGAGTCCCGCAGCCTCGACCTGCTGGGCTCAGGCCATCCTTCCATCTCAGCCTTCCAAGTAGCTGGAACTACAGTCATATGCCATCATGCCCGGCTAATTTTTGATAGATTGTAGAGATGAGGTCTCACCAAATTGCCTGGGTGGGTCTTAAGTCCGCGGGCTCAGGCAATCCGCTCGCCTCGGCCTCCCAAAATGCTGGGATTACAGGCTGAGCCATCGAGCCCAGCCTAATCTTTTGATTTATTGTAGAGATGAGGTCTCCCCCAGCTGCCCAGGCAGATCTCGAACCTGTAGACTCAGGCAATCCTCTCACCTCGGTCTCCCAAAATGCTGAGATTATAGGCATGAGCCACCATGCCCAGCCAATGCCTAGCTAATTAAAAAAATATGTATATATTTTTTGTAGAGATGGAGTCTCACTATGTTACCTAGGCTGGTCTCTGTCTCCTGGGCTCAAGCATTTCTCCTGCCTTGGCATCTCACAGTGATGGGATTGCAGACTTGAGTCACCGCACCTAGCCTAAAATTGTGTTTTCTTACAGAAATAGTTTTATTTATTTCTGAAATGTGAAGAAAAGGTAACAGTTAAAGATTAATATCACTTAGCATCTGAAAAGACAGGTTTCCTAAAACAATACAATATGAGATGATTACTCATTTTTTTTGAAAGGATACTTTAAAAATCATTTGTAACCCAACTTTTCACCTATTCTGTACCAGCTCTTAAGCAGCTAAACCTGTCTGGAGAGAAGCAATAGCCATGCTGACTAGTCTCACGTAAATTTTTGTGAAAACCTCAAGTATTTCCCTGCTTCTTCTCTTGCTCTTCTGCAATTCATTGCCAATAGAGTAACCTGAGTGATCATTTTAAAGAGTAAATCAGATCATGTTACTCCTCTACTTAAAATTTTTCAGTACTTCTCATTGGTCCTGGAATGTAATCTAAAGTCTTTGCCATGACCTCCTAGGATGTTTATAAACTTGTACCCACTTATCCAGAAAACAAAAAACACATAAAAAATAACAACAACAAAAAAATTATTTGCAATCTACTGCTTCATTAAATTTCTTCAGGTAGTAAGTGCCTAATATTTTAATCACCATTTTATTTATAAAATTTGGATTTATTGAGGAATGAACCAATTACGTTAAGTGAGTTATGTATGCATATCAAACAAAACAAATGTAAAAACTCAGCTTTTATAGAGGAAAATGTTAAGTATGTATATATTTAATTTAATTAAATCTACCCTAATAGTTGGTATCTTTATTTTATAGGAAGGAAAACTGAGACATAACTTGCTGCCTTGCCTGGAGTCACATGGTGAGTTTAGAGCTCAAAATTAGATCCAAGAGTTTGTGAATCCCAAGTTTCATGTTTCAATATTTGGTGTTCCTTAAAGTGACTCATAAAATTGATTGATGTCATATGTCAGTACTTAGGTGACAATTTACAGAAAGTCAACTCTGCAACTTGATGGGCGACAACCTTTTTCAACCAAAAAGTAAGTATTGCTGCCACAACTGATGTTAGTTTGTGTGACTTTTGTATAGTTTTGCTTCAGGAGAAAGGATGATAAGTAGGGGCCTTTTTTTTTTTTTTTTTTGACTTAGAGTCTCACTCTTGTTGCCCAGGTTAGAGTGCAGTGGCATGCTCACAGTTACTGCAGCCTTGACCTGCTGAGGGTGAGAGGGTGGGGGACATTTTTCTTTCTTTTTTTGAGTTGAAGTCTCACTCTTGTTGCCCAGGCTGAAGTGCAGTGGCATGCTCACAGCTACTGCAGCCTCGACCTGCTGGGCTCAGGCGATCCTTCTGCCTCAGCCTTCCAAGAAGCTGGAACTACAGACGCATGCCACCACACCTGGCTAGTTTTTGTGATTTATTGTAGAGATGAAGTCTCACCAAGTTGTCCAGGCTGCTTGAACCCCCAGGATCAGGCAATCCTCTTGCCTTGGCCTCCCAAAGTGCTGAGATTACAGGCTGAGCCACCTCGCCTGGCCACATTCTTCTTAAAAACAAAAACACTTAAAATTGTCAAAGTAACAAATGCTCACATAAAAACAAATAATGTAAATAAAAAAAAGAGAAAAGTAGAAATGAAAGGTTTTCTCCCTATTACCAGAAGTAACTGCTATCACCAATTTGATGTATAGAATCACATATATTTCTTATATGCACAGGCAAAAAAAAATATTTATAAAAAAATTATAAAGCTATTATGTGTCTTTAAAATTTTTTCTTAACAATAAATCTTCAATATAACAGTGGCAGTGCCTTGTTAAAAAGAACAGAGAAGACCTTTGTATGCTGTATTAGTTTGCTAGGTCTGCTATAACAAAATTCCACAGACTGGGTAGCTTACTCAATGAAAATTTTTCTCATAATTCTTTTTTTAAATTTATACTATAATTTTAGTTCAAGTTTAGTTTTAAGCTTGAACAGTTAAAATCACATAATTATATCTCACAATTCTTGAAGCTAGAAGTTCAAGATTAATGTATTGGTAGGGTTGGTTTCTTCTGAGGGCCATGAGGGAAGGGTTCCTGGCCTCTCTGGCCATTTTCTGCTTATATCTGCACATGGTTTCCTCCTTTGCATGTGTTGTTGTCCTCATCTCTTCTATTAAGGGCGCCAGTAATACTGGATTAGGGCCTACCCTAGTAAACTCATAATTTACTTAGTTCTGCAGACTCTATCTTCAAGTATAGTCATATTCTGAGGTAGTATGGGTTAAAACGTCAACTTACGAGTTTTGAGAAAACACAATTCAGCCCATAACATATTGTAACTGGATGTAAATGATACTTTTATTATCATTATGGAATGAATCTCTCTAATTGTTTAAAATTAGGCACTGCCTGATTTCATTTAGTTCGTAGATTATTATATACTATGTGCCAACTGCCCATCTAATGTGTAGGAGGAAATGTAGTCCTAGTGAGCTGAGTTTTGCTTTTAACATATAAAATTAAGACATGAAGATACAGTGAACAGTTTGAGATCATACATGTTAAATCTTGAATTGCGTATATCAATGTAGTTCAGAATTTGAAGGAAAGTAAAACCTAATGGCTTACTCTAGGGGAGTTATAATAAACCCAGAATTAGGAGGGACAGAAGATTAATATTTGGTTGGGTATCTATTTGAAATTGGATACTTCAATAGCATTTTCTTGAATCTATGTCATACTTCTTTTAGGTAGATATCATACTCATTAGATAAGGAAGATGGGTTTAAGGAACTTCTCTAGAGTCATATGATTAGAAACAGTGCAGTGAAGATTTGAACTATTCAATTTGATATCAATTCTATGCTTTCTTTTCTTTAGTCTAGAATGATGACTATGTAAGTGAGGAAGGATATTCTAGGTAGAAGAAAGAAGTGGAATAATAGCTCAGAGGTACACAATGAAGGAGGTATTTCAGGTATTTAAAATATGCAAATACTAAGCTATGATTGCCAATGAAAATTAGTATTTTAGATTAACCTATTTTAAAGAGAAAAACTCTATATAATTAGGAAAACAGTATAGGTTAGAGAAAAAAGGCATCGGTTCATGATGTTCATAACATTTGGGAAAATGGGAAGGCTTTTTTTTTTGAGTTGGATTCTTACTCTGCCACCCAGACTGGAGTGCAGTAGCCGCTCCTGGCCACCGCAGCCTCGACTGGCTGGGCTCCGGCGATCCTTCCACCTCAGCCTTACAAGTAGCTGGAACCACAGGCGCGCTACCACGCCTGGCTAATTTTTTTATTTATTGTAGAGATGAGGTCTCGCCAAGTTGCCCAGGTAGGTCTCGAACCCGCGGGCTCAGGCAATCCACTCACCTCAGCCTCCCAAAGCGCCAGATTACCAGCTGGCTTTTTTTTCCTTTTTTTTTGAGCCTAAGTCTCAGTGTCACCCAGGCTAGAGTGCAGTGGCACGCTCACAGCCACTGCAGCCTCGACCTGCTGGGCTCAAGTGATCCGCCTCAGCCTTCCAAGTAGCTGAAACTATAGGCATATGCTACCATGCCTGGCTAATATTTTTATTTATTGTAGAGATGAAGTCTTGCCATGTTGCCCATGTTGGCTTTGAAAACGTGGGCTCAGGCAAATTTCTCACCTCTGCCTCCTGAAGTGATGGGATTACAGTTGTGAACCATCGCACCAGCTGGCTTTTTTTTTTTTTTTCGTAGGTGGACTACTAAACATTTAACAGGAAATGATTTATGACATTTGGCAGGTGAGAAATATTTCCCAACCCAGTATTAACCTAGTCTTACCCTGCTTGTTTTCCGAGATCAGATGAAATCTAGCGTTTTACGGTTGTTGTATGGCCACAGACAGGTGAGAAATACCTAATTTGCACTTGATGGAATAAGTCTCATTCATTTTCCATATTTTATTCTAGCATCTCTTCTCTGCTTTATTCTTTGCCTGGTATTTTGAAATCTGGTTACGTTTTTCTAGTTTATTTTCCACCTGCTGCCTCTTGCTCTTAATTTATCTCTGTTTTATTCATATATATTTTTTTAAAAAAGATAATTGTTAGGTATAATCCTTCAGATAGAGATAGTCATATTCTGCATATCTGACTAAAACTCACTTGACTGTTCCATATTTTCTGTCCACTGTAAGTAACTACTGTCATTCATTATCTATCTAAATTTTACTAGTTTGTAGCTTAGAGTGTATACTCTGTATTTCTCATTGTTGCTACCATGTACTGACTACAAATATCGATTCAGAAATTGCTATTAAGATTTTAAGTAGATCTTAAATATACTATGCATTACAAAAATGTGTTTATTTTTCTTTTTGAAAATAAGGTTTACTTCTTTCCTTTTGAAAATTAGATAATTCAAAAATGGCAGAACTGTTTATGGAATGTGAAGAAGAAGAGCTGGAACCATGGCAGAAGAAAGTAAAAGAGGTTGAGGATGATGATGATGATGAGCCAATCTTTGTTGGAGAGATATCAAGTTCAAGACCAGCAATTTCAAGTAAGCATTTACTTTTAGTGAAGCTGAGTTTTATAAGGTATTATTTCTAATGGAAAAACTTGTGAACCGTTTTATAGGTACTTGATGTCTTAGTTCTGCTGTAAGGAGTTAGGGATGACAGAGTGGGTGGGAGGCCAATAAGAATTTGAGAATTAGGATGGGGATATTACTGGGGACTTGAGGAAGGAGGTAAGAGGTTAAATATTAGATGTGAGAAAAGAAAAATTGATAGATTAGCTGGTGACTAGTGACACTGAAGGTCTTCTGAGACGTTGTAATTTTTAGTGGAACTAAACTTATTTATCTGTTTGTTCTTTTTTATTTTTCTCACTTAAGTCCAAAAGTTGAGAAAAGAAAGGACTTAGAATGCTTTGCTTAAAATTTCAGAATATACTACAGGAGTTCTTACATCCAGGCCTCATTGCAGTGTCATCTATACATGGCTACAAAATGGGCAATGAATAGTCTTTGGCCTGTGTACCAACAGGGGCTGTAGCTTCTAACCACATCTGTCTATTTATATTCCAACTCCTATTTGTATGCATGAAAGAGAAGGGCATTGTCTAACAGCCACTGTACTTGGATGATATAACACTTACTACGTTTAAATCCTTAAGACTTTCTAGTAGAACAACTTGATACCTTTGTGGTTTATTATCTTTTATTTAGAATAATAGGATTTGGCATTGTTATAATGTTAGAGATTTTGATGATACTTGTTAATATGTCTGCTAAAAAATGCATGACAAAGTGCATGGCTGAATGCAGTGACTCATGCCTGTAATCCCAGTGCTTTGGAAGGCTGAAGTGGGAGGATTGCTTGAGCCCAGGAGTTCAATACCAGCCTGGACAGCATAGTGAGAGCCCTTTTGTACAAAAAAATAAAAGATTTAGCTGGTCATGGTGGTGCAGAGGGCGAGTGAAGAGGAGCTGAGAGAATATCACTTGAGCCTGAAGTTCAAGGTTGCAGTGAGCTGTGATCACACCACTCCAGCCTGGGTGACAGAAGAAGACCCTGTTTCTTTAAAAAAAAAAGTGCAGAGAAATAATGCACACATTTCAGGTAGAGGGAGAAAATAGAGCCTCCTATTCCATTTCATTTACATGTCTGTTTTAAGCCAGGAAAACTTACCAAAGAATGTTATGTACACAGTATAGTAGTGTTTTGTTTTTTTTTACTTATCATGGCAATGCTTAAAAGTGTGATTTAGAGACTACTTTAAAATTTTTGGAAAGCCTAGTTCTTGCTTCTCTTTCCTCTGCACTTGGCATTTTTATTCAGTTTTACTAGAAGAATAATTTAGCCAGTTGAATTTTCAATACCATTTCCTGTGGCAGATTGATAATCTCGCAAGGAGTGCTAAGTGGAGTGCTACGTGGATTATAAAGTAAATTAAGCATGATTGCATACTTGTTGTTGATAGTGAACATGATCTTATTCTCTAAATTATTGTCTTGTAGTCACTGATATGATTATTAAAATTGTTATTCAAAATCTTACTGAAAACATGACAGTTAAGATTTAAATTGAATTTGATTGTAGATGATTCTTCATAGTAGTCAAACTCTAACAATGCATATTAATTTAATTTAATTTTTTTTTTTTTTGAGCTGAAATCTCATTTTGTCACCCAGGCTGGAGGGCAGTGGCACGCTCCCAGCCACCGCAGCCTCGACCTGCTGGGCTCAGGCAATCCTTTCCCTTCAGTCATCCAAGTGGCTGGAACTACAGGCACATTCTACCATGCCCGGCTACTTTTTTGATTTATTGTAGAGATGAGGTCTCGCCAAGTTGCTCTGGCTGGTCTTGAAACCCGTGGGCTCAAGCAGTCCTCTCACCTTGGCCTCCAAAAGTGCTGGGATTATAGGCGTGAGCCACTGCACCCAGCTACTTTTAAAATAATTCTGTCAGGAAGGGGATTGACTCCAAAAGAATTTCTTTTCCAAACTGGTAAGATGAAGAATTTAAACAATTTTTATTGTTGTTTTATGCATAAGCCATAAAGTATTTTAACCTATGGAATATGAGCTTTTTTTTTTGAGTTGGAGTCTCACTCTGTTGCATAGACTGGAGGGCAGTGACACGCTGCCAGCCACCGCAGCCTCGACCTGCTGGGCTCTGGCGATCCTTTTGCCTCAGCCTTCCAAGTAGCCGGAACTACAGGCGCGCTCTACCACTCCCGGCTAATTTTTTTTTGATTTATTGTAGAGATGAGGTCTCGCCAAGTTGCCCGGGTGGGTCTCGAACCGGCGGGCTCAGGCAATCCACTTGCCTCGGCCTCCCAGGGTGCTGGGATGGATTACAGGCTGAACCACCAAGCCCGGCCTGGAATATGAGTTAAATGTTTGTCTCAAACTACTAGAAAGGAGGGTAAAAAACTTATGTTTTGTAGACTATAATCACTATAAATACTGTAGCAATAGTTCTTTGATGATTTGAGTAAATATTTAATTCTGACTTTCTGAGTGAAAACAGTGTCAAGTTGTTTGAGCAGATTTTTCTCCAGTAAGACTTCTATTGTAATCCCAGCACTTTGGAAGGCCGAGGAGAGTGGGTTGCCTGAGCCCACGGGTTCCAGACCAGGCTGGGCAGCTTGGCGAGATTTCTTTTCTACAATAAATAAAAAAAAATTAGCCAGGTGGTAGCACGTGTCTGTAGTTTCCGCTACTTGGAAGACTGAGGCGAAGGATAGCCAGAGCCCAGCAGGTCTACGCTGGGGTGACAGTGAGCATGCCACTGCACTCCAGCCTGGACAACAACAGTGAAACTCCAACTCAAAAAAAAAAAAAAAAAAGACTTCTATAGTGTTTAATTATAGAGCACTGCATTGACATAATCAGAAACAGCCATTTAAAAAAAATTAAAATAAATTTTTTCAATTTTAAGGATGTGGGGTACAATTCAGGATTAGATATACAGATGTTCATAGTACATGTAAAGTTTGGGCCTTACTTCGGTCCCCACTTTGCCTGGTTTGAGATAAGATAACCTTATTGTTGAAGTGTGCTCCCTCCAGGCTGTTTCCCACTACCGCCAATCCCTTTTTTATAGTATTATGATAATTGTTCAGGGTCCACTTATGAGAGAGAACATATGGTACTCAGTTCTTTGTTTCTGTGATAGATCACTGAGTATTATAGACTCTAAATCCATCCAAGTTACTCTGAAATTCACAATTTTGTCCTTTATGGCTGAGTAATATTCCATTGTGTATATGTAACACATTTTTTTTATCCAGTCCAGTTTCAATAGGCAGCACAGTTGGTTCC
Organism: Carlito syrichta; assembly: GCF_000164805.1. Classification (NCBI taxonomy): domain Eukaryota; kingdom Metazoa; phylum Chordata; class Mammalia; order Primates; family Tarsiidae; genus Carlito; species Carlito syrichta. Next base: position 118,026 of record NW_006979318.1, on the reverse strand, counting down.
ATGTTTTTACTGTTGTGAATAATGCTGCAGTAAACATGCATGTGCAGGTATCTTTTTCACAGAGTGATTTGAGTTCCTCTGAGTATATTCCCAGAAGGGAAATTTTTGGGTTGAATGGAAGGTCAATTTTTAGATCTTTTAGGAATCCCCACACTGTTTTCCACAGAGGTTGTACTAGTTTGCATTTCCACCAAGAGTGTAGAAGTGTTCCCTTTTCCCTGCATCCTCTCCAGCATCTGTTGGTTTTTGAGTTATTGATGATGGCCATCCCGATTGGAGTTAGGTGGTATCTCAGTGTGGTTTTAATTTGCATTCTTTGATAATTCGTGAGGCTGAGCGTTTTTTCATGTATCTGTTGTTTGCTTGTATGTCTTCTTTTGAGAAGTGTCTATTCATATCTTTTGCCCACTTTTTAATAACCTTATTTTTTGTATGAACGTTTACTTTATAGAATTACCTAATGGGATCTGATTCTTCTCTACTATGAAAAATTATGAGGGTGGGGGGGTTGGGTGCTTTTTACCTTTTTCTAATTAGCAGTTTTAGACCAATTCTTAACTTCTAAATTTTTGTTTGATAAGCTATATGTTACAGAGTTTACATACATGCAAGAATGAAGAACTTTAAGCTGATCTCCTCAAAGTCATGTCAGGCTCAGATTGACTTTTGGTGAAGTGATAGAATTGAAACCCTTGAACTAATACTATGGTAAACTGTTGGGTCAGTATAGTCTGCAATCTCTGATAGTTTCCCTTTTAGAACTCAAAGACAGATAATCCAGTGCATAATGAAACTTCAAGGCTTTTGGACATATTAATGCAATGTGTAGGTTGGAAAAGGATTTGATTTTGAGTTATAGGAATTCAAGTGTATGTACAGTCCTGTCATCATTCAAAGAAAGATATATACTTGAATTATAGGGTTTGTATAAATATGTATTTTTGGAAAATTTTTATTAGCTATATGGATTATTTCTTTGCTGTACAAAATGCTTTGATGCATATGTCGTAAGAGTTGTCATTCTTTTACTTCTAGTTGGATTGTGAGTTATAATGAGAAAGAAGGTTCTTATTCTGTAAAACAATTAAGGCTAGTAATCTTGCTTTTTTTCTTTCTTTAGTAGATAAAGATTTATGTATTTAAAGGTACTCTATTCTTAAATAAGTGATAAATTATATACTCCTCCCAGGAATCTGTTTTCAGTTCTTGATTTCTGTTATTTTAGTATGGTATGTATTTCATTCAAATAATGAATTTTAAAATGAATATAATTTTTTATAGATATTTTGAACAGAGTTAATCCCAGCTCATATTCAAGGGGACTAAAGAATGGCACACTCAGTCGAGGTACGGTCTTATTATATTATTTTAATTTTAAAGTGAAGTATTTTGACAAAATTGATTATATAGAAGTATATTGAATATATTGTGTTATTTTGAAATACAGGTATTACTGCTGCATTCAAGCCTACAAGTCACCACTACATGAATCCAACATCAAATCCAGTGGTTACCTCGCCAGTTAATTTTCATCCCGAATCTAGATCTTCAGATAGTTCTGTTATTATTCAGCCTTTTTCTAAACCTGTAAGTGTTTTTGAAACTACACAGTCAGCTCAGGGATACATTGGATATTTTTTATCAGTATCAACAATACCCAGTTAAAATTCTGGAGTGTCATAAGTAGTCATCCAGTAGAAGCATAATCAGCATCAGAAAATGTCACCATCTTTATTATAACTCAAGCAGTATCTAAAATAATAACTGTAGGAGCTAACTACCTAACTTGTTGAAAGTTAGGCAATATGCTTAAATTAAATAGGTATAATATTGAAAACTATGCTATCAAAATAGAAATAAAAGTATAATCAATAATAAATATTGCATAATGGCAAATGTTTAATATTACAAGCTGAGCCAGATGTCCTTATCAAGATTATCAAGAAGCCACTATAACTTTTTATTCTGAAAACTTTCTTTCGACCGGGCCCAGTGGCTCAGCCTGTAATCCCAGCACTTTGGGAGGATGAAGCGAGTGGATTGCCTGAGCCCATGGGTTCGAGACCAGCCCAGGCAACTTGGCGAGACCTCATCTCTACAATAAATTAAAAAAAAAAATTAGCTAGATGTAGTGGCGTGTCCCTGTAGTTCCGGCTACTTGGAAGGCTGAGGTTAGAAGGATCGCCAGAGCCTAGCAAGTCGACGCCGGGGTGGCCATGAGTGTGCCACTGCACTCCAGCTTGGGCAACGGAGTGAGACTCCAACTCAAAAATAAATAAGTAAATAAATAAACATTCTTTCATAGTTTAGTTAGTTAAAAACAAACAAACAAAAACCTCAACAAAAAGTAATAGAACGTGGTAATAATGACCATTCATTGAGTTGTTAATATGTATAAGACTTTGTGCTAAAAGCTTTATGTAAATTAATCTCATTTAATTCTTAAACATCCCTATGAAGTAGATACTATTATTATTCTCAATATCTAGTTGAGGAAACTGAGGCTTATAAAGGTTAAATGATTTACTCACGATTCCATAGCTGGCGGATGATGGATCTGGAATTTCAATCCAGACTAACTCACAGTTTCTATGTATATACACACATACATACATATATGTTGTATATACATGTGTACTTTTTAAGAAATGAAAGAATTGTATTAGTTCAACAGTTCTCAAAGTGTTGGTAGTCCCCTGGAGTTCCCTAAAGCTCTTTCTGGGGTTTGGGAGTCATCATTGTTGTCATCATAACCAAAAACTGTTTGTCTTTTCAACTGTGTTGACATTTCACAGATGATGCCAAAGCAATGGTGGGTAAGCTGCTGGTGCCTTAATGTGAATCAAGGTAGTGCCACCAAACTGTATTTGTAGTTCTTGCATTAGCCTCCCACCATGTACTCACAGTAAAAAATATTACAGTTATACTGTCTCCTTGATGAAATGTTAAAATGTTGTTAATTTTGTTAACTCTCTACCCTTGAATATGTGTCTTTTAAAATATTCTATGTGATGAAATGAGTAGTATGCATAATGTTGTTCTGTGTCTGGAGTATGATTGTCTTGAGGAAAAACACTTGTGAGCTAAACTACCTGCTCTTTTTTAAAAAAATAGAACACCACTTTTACTTGAAAGAATGACTGACAAACCATGGTATATTAGTTATTTCTGTGTGTCAATATTACCACAAACTTATATGGCTTTAAACAACATGCATTTATCTCACAGTCTTAGTTTCTGTGGTCAGGAGTCAGGTGATGGTTTAGTTAGATTCTCTGCATGAGGGTCTCACAAAGCTGCATTCGAGATGTGGACCCTGAAGTTACAGTTTCTTCTGAAGCTCTGTTGGGGAAGTATCTGCTTCCAAGGTCACATGGTTGTTGGCAGCATTCAGTTCCTTAAGGGTTGCTGGACTGAGAGTTTCAATATCTGGCTGGCTTTTGACTGAATCCTTGCCAGATAAGTCTTCCCAACATGACTGTTTGCTTCCTCAAAGCTAACAAGAGAGAGAGTCCTAAGCAAGATGCCTTTAGAGTCTTAGATAATATAATCATGTATACAAAAGCATATATATCCTGTCACTTTTGTTGTTTGTTGTAAGCAGGTCAGAGGTCCTACCTACACTCAAAGGGAGGCAGTCACACAGGACACGAATACCAGGATCATAGAGGCCACATTAGAGTCTGTCTGCTACACACAGTTATTCAGTATTGAGTGTTTGGCAAATGTTTCTTCAAAATTGAACAAAGTACACTTGCCACTTCAAGGAAAACAACTGATAGTGGTATATCTTGTTAGTGGTAAAATTTGAGCTTTCAAACAAAAATTAGAATTTTAGAAAACTATATCTGCCACCATGATCTTGACAGCTTTCTAATACTTCAAAGCTTTTCTGATAGGTCATGGTAATTATAAATAATTATTTTTTGTTATTGAATAATGCATTAAGCCAGCATTTGGAAGATCTGCATCATTCAGTGAAACCAATATTTTCCAAATAACCAATGTATATGTTACAAAATTATGCATGGGTAAAAGATTCATTTAAATCTAAGATAAGTGATTTTAATGGAAACAGAGTATACAGAGTTCAAGGATATGGCTTCAGATGGTACGTTGCAACAGACTTTTAAGAAAGTACCAATTGTTGAGTTTTGATATAGTATCTAAGTATCCACAGTTGTCTTAAAATGGTATTAAAATACTCCCTTTTTCAATTATATATTGCTATGAAGCCAGGTTTTTTTCTTCAACCAAAACATGTTCTAGCTGATTGGAAGCAGAAGCAGATAAGAGACTATACCACTTTTTGATTAAGGTAGATATTCAAGATGCAAAGATGTAAAACACTGCCATTTTTCACTAATTATTTTGTATTTGCAAGTCATTTTTTATAAAAATTTGTCATTTATGTTAATCTGTAATGAGTTTATTGTTATTTAAAAATAAATTAATAAATACATATTTTGAAATTTTCTCTGTTTTAATTTCTAGCATGGTAAATATCAATAGATATAACCAACGTAACAAAAATTCTTTTTGGGCTCAATAATTTTTTAAAAGTGTAAGGAGGTCCTGAAGCCAAAGAGTTAGGGTTCCACTATCTTAGAAGAATAGTAGTAAATTTTCTTTAAAATGTATACTCCTTAGACAATAAGAATGATGTAGGAGACTGCTGAATCTCTATCTTGGATCTTCTAAGGTTCCACAGGCTATTGCTAATGTTTTAAAAAACGTAATAGATGTTCTTGAAATGAAATGAAAAGCTAACCAGAATGTAAAAATTCTTTGCTCTTAGAATCAAGTTAACTCAGTGGTTTTCTCATACTTGTTAGAAATTGTTTGGCATTTGAGGGGGAAAAAAAAAACTAGAAAAAGAAAACTTCATGTTTGATGGATAAAAATCTTTCCAACATTGGTCCCAGGGAAGAAAAAATAAATAAATAAATCAAGGGGTGGTATCTTTGGTATTATAAAAGTTAGAAATTAGATCTTTTTCTGACTCAGAGAGTTTTGGGCATAGTTTTTAAATCAAAGTACCTTATTGGTGGTTCTCAATACTTGGGCCTTTTAAAAAATGAGATATTTTGCCAATTGTTTTGGGTGGGGCCTGGAAATTATAGCTTTTTAAAAACTCTTTAAGTGATTCTACTGTGTAAGAATGACAGAGATGTATTCTGGAATGAATTGAAAATCCTATTTAAGGGACTTTTCTCTGAATTTTGGAAGCTATTAGTTTTAATAAATTATACTACTTTTCATTATGTCATGTTTTTTGTGTGTGTATTTTTACTTTTTAATGAATATTTTGGTATCTCAACATCTCTTTCAGGTAGGCAGGGATGGTATATATTATTATCATTTATAAAGTCAGTGTGATATAGCTTAAGGGCATGGGCTTTGTAATCAGTCAGACCTGGGTTTTAATGCTAGCTCCACCAGCAACAAGTGGGGCTGCTTTGGGAGCCTTAATCAGTCACACCTAACCTTAGTTTACCTATTTATAAAATAGGGAATAATATTAGATGTGTGTTAGTATTGTTGTGGAAACTCCTTGATATAATACATGGGCTGTGACGAGGAAGTACATTTAAAACATATTTGTGGCTATTATTTCAGTTTGAAAGGTGGATAACTTGAAACTCAGTAGTAAGTTTCCCAAGATTACCTAGTGCAGGTCTTCTGAATCCCAGCCTAGTACCTGTTCTATCCTTATTGTATTTGACATTTTTCTGAACGATTTTTATAAGACATTAAAAATTCTTTGTTGGAGAGTTATTTTAACCAGTCACTTATTGAATAATGTGTTGCCTGCTTTCTGAAAATGTAGTCCTTAATTAACCAGAGTTGTTGCTTAGGAAAGTGTTTAACAGCATTAATTTTATTATACTTCTGTTAAATAACAATTTTGAAAAATGCAAGTGAGTATTTTCCATTTTTTAAAGTGCAGATATTTGGAGAAACTATCTTGAAGTATGACTGTTTGCTTATAATTAAGTCATATGGCATTACTGATTATGACTATTTTTTATATGCTAGTTAAGACTTAAATGCCTGTATCTGTCTGTTAGGTCTCTGGTTCTAGTAGTTTGGGTTATCTCAACATTTGTTTCTATAACTTCTAAACAAATCCATGTCAATAGAAGTTAGTAACAAAGCAAAATTCTTAAAACCTAATTATTTCTTAATCATAAGCATAAAACAAAACCCTTGTTTCTATTTTAAAATAATATATATTTTGGTGGAGAGTTTAGAAGAGAGAAGAGTAATCAATCAGGAACATATCATATTGTATATGCAGGTAGATATTTCTTTTTCACTGAGCATTCTACTTGGAACATGTCATTAGATTTTTTTAAAAACATGATATTAATGGATACATGATAGTTAATCAGTTTATTTAACCTTCTTCCATTGTGGGACATATAGGTTATATATATTTTAGTTATTATAAATAATTTTTCTTAAACGTTTTTATTTCCTTACCATAAATTCTTGAAAGCAGAATAATTGGATCAAAAAGAAGGTGAACCTTTTATTTATTTATTTTTTATTGATTTTATTTTATTTTTTAAATTTCTATTTATTTATTTGTTTTTTTGAGTTGGAGTCTTAACTCTGTCGCCCAGGCTGGAATGCAGTGGCATGCTCCTGGCCACTGCAGCCTCGACCTGCTGGGCTCCGGCAATCCTTCTGCCTCAGCCTTCCAAGTAGTTGGAACTATAGTCGTGCGCTACCATGCTCGGCTAATTTTTTGACTTATTGTAGAGATGAGGTCTCGTCAAGTTGCCCAGGCAGGTCTCGAACCCGCGGACTCATGCAGTCCACTCACCTCGGCCTCCCAAAGTGCGGGATTACGGGCTGAGCCACCAAGCCAGGCTAAGGTGAACCTTTTAAAGCCTTTGAGAGTTTCTGCCAAAAGTTTTATGTAGAAATATTATACCAAAATATAACCTCTATTTTACAAATAGTGAATGTTATCATTACTTTTTTTTTTTGAGACAGAGTCTCACTCTGTCACCCAGGCTGTAGTGCAGTGGCATGCTCACGGCCACACCAGCGTTGACCTGCTAGGCTCCAGTGATCTTTCCACCTCAGCCTTCCAAGTAGCTATACTACAGGCGTGCGCTATCATGTCTGGCTAATTTTCTGATATATTGTAGAGATGAGGTCTCACCAAGTTGCTCAGGCTGGTCTCGAACCCCTGGGCTCAGGCAAGCCTCTCGCCTCGGCCTCCCCAAGTGCTGGGATTACAGGCTAGAGCCACTGTGCCTGGCTTATCATTACTTTTAAGTTTTAAATTTTTCTTTTTTTAATTGGAGTCTCACTCTGTCGTCCAGACTTGGAGTTCAGTGGCATGCTCCTGGCCACTGCAACCTGGACCTGCTGGGCTCTGGCGATCCTTCCGCCTCAGCCTTCCAAGTAGTTGTGTGCTACCATGCCCGGCTAATTTTTTTGATTTATTGTAGGTCTCGCCAAGTTCCCTGGGTGGTTCTTGAACCCGCAGGATCAGGCAATCCACTCGCCTTGGCCTCCCAAAGTGCTGGGATTACAGGCTGAGCCACCGAGCCTGGCCTAATTTTGACTTTTTAACTCAAACTAGTATTAGACTTACAGAAAAAGTAATACACAAGGTTCCCTTATATAACACCTTACTTATCACAGCCAGGTAATTAACTAGACTGGAGATCTTATTAGATTTTCACCAGGTTTTTCATTAATAATCTTTCCCAGGATTCTATTCAGGATTCCACCTTATAGTTAGTCATTTCTTCTTACTGTCCTCATATTTTCTACAGTTATTCATTCTGTCTTTCATGACCTTGACACTTTCAAGAGTAGTGGGCAATTATTTATTTTGTAGTAGATATTGTAGTCTTCTTTTTTTTTTTTTTTGAAGTTGGAGTCTCACTCTGTCACCCAGACTGGAGTGTAGTGTAGTGGCTGCTCCCAGCCACTGCAGCCTCAACCTGCTGGGCTCTGGTGATCCTTCCGCCTCAGCCTTCCAAGTAGCTGGAACTATAGGTGCACGCTACCACGCCTGGCTAATTTTGTTGTAGAGATGAGGTCTCGCCAATTTGCCCAGGCGGGTCTCGAACCCGCGGGCTCAGGCAATCCACTCACCTCAGCCTCCCAAAGCGCTGGGATTGCAGGCTGAGCCAACGAGCCCAGCTGATATTATGGTCTTTAAAACAATGCTCATTAAGTAAGTAGTTAAACATTGCTGTTTTGTTATTTGCATTTCTTTGACTTGCGAGTTATAAAAAAAAAGTATCTTGAATATATCACTCATTTGTGTTTTGCTTTTGAGTTGTCTCAGTATGTTTTTGTTCATTTTTCCCCTTAAAGTGACTTTTTCCATTTTATTTTTTCAGCAATTGTTATCTTCAAACTTTTGCTTGTTATATATTATTACATGTAGAATGGTTGAAAAGTCACTCAGAGCTTACCCTCCACAATGAGTATCTTTTATAAATGGCTTACTCTCCACAATTAGTATCTTTTATAAATAGTATTGTGTGTGTGTATGTAACAGTATATTTGATGTATTAATGTTGGAGTATATATCCCTAAACTATATTGACTGTACCTTTCCTAAGTATTTATATTAAAGATATATGCTTATACTTACGTATAAATTTATCCTGCTTTATACTTGACCACATTATGATTCATCTTATACTTTTTTTTTTGAGACAGGGTTTCACTCTGTTGCCCAAACTGGAGTGCAGTGTCGGCAGGATCATAGCTCACTGCAGCATTGAACTTCTGGGCTCAAGTGATCCTCCCACCTCAGCCTCTTGAGTAGCTAAGACTACAGTCACATGCCTAATTTTGCTTTTTATTTTTATTTTTTGTAGAGACAGTCTTGCCGTGTTGCCCAGGCTGCCTTAAACTCCTGGCCTCAAATGGTCCTCCTGCCTCAGTCTCCCAAAGTGCTGGGAATACAGACATGAGCCACGGTGCCTGGCAGTTTCTTTCTTGAAATCTTCCTGCTATCTTGGGTCACCTTTTCTCTGGGAGGAAGGGCTGAAATTTCCAATGAGTCCCAAGGCCTCCAGAAGCCAGGCAGCTAGCCCAAATAAACTTCCATAAATAACTTCTGTTCTAAACTGTATGCCTGGCATTCTTGTTTGTTCCCTTTACTGATCAGGTTGCTTTCATATTTGTCTTATGAGACAGAAGATTTACTGGGTCATCGTGGCTTTCTGTGGGATGATTGGAAGTGGGGATGGGGGCGGGGTCCATTCTTTCTCTTTCTGATCCATAGCTTATATATTTCTTCAATAAAGATGATTCCAAAATTCTTATGTGTTATATTCATCCTTTCCACAGATGGATGATATTGCTGGTTGATTCCCAGTTTGTTTGCTCTGATATTTTTCATGTCAGGTTTTAGAGCTATAGAAACTTTTAATTTTTGTAGTCAGGTCAATATGGTTTCTATTTTTCTCCTTGCTTTGCCCAAAGCTTCTGAAGTTCTATTATTTGCCCTTTGTTGGGGTTACTGCATTTTTAGAAGCCCTCTAAAGTGTATCAGTCTTATTGATATAAAGTTGATTTATTCATTTTTTTTACCTTAAAAAAGCTGGACTAGAATTTGTCTCCCCATTTTAGTTTTCTAATCGGGAATTAACCAGCTCCAAGTAAGCTTGCCTTCAGTTTTAGTAAATGATAATTTTGGTAAAGTAGTAATTACCTTTGTTTTCCAACTTATTAATATTTGAGTCATCAAAGTTTATCCTTAGAATATCGGCAAAATCAAAGTTTATGAAATAAAATTCTCATAATTATATGAAGTTATATAATATACAATTATATAATTATATCAAAATAATTATAACTTGGATAAATGTAATATTCTTCCTTTGAACTATTTTAACAGGGTTATATAATGAACTCATCACGAGTTGTATCTAATAAGTCTTCAGACTTACTGTTTGACTTGACCCAGGATACAGGATTATCACATTATCAAGGGGGACCAACATTTTCTATAGCAGGTTAGTTTTAGTAATTTTAAAATAAAAATAATAAAAAGAATCTTGATGAATATGCATATGAGATTGACTTTCTGTTTTGAAGCCCATATCCTTGTGTGAAGTTTTTCATATATTGTAATGTAGAATGGCACTAATAGTTCTTGAATACCTTTCTTAGGTGATTTTATATAACATCTTATTTAATCATATAATATTTTATTTCTTCCTAATAAGTAGGCTAACCAGCTTTGAGCTTATTCTCACTTGGAACCAACCATGGACTAAAAAAAACCTTAAAATAGTTTCTGTGAGTTAGAAAAGTCCTCAGTTACCCTAAATGCTCTATTAAAAAATAATTAGTTACTGTGTCCACTAGTGTGAAAAAGTATATGGTTATAGTTTATTTCTTAGTTAGGTTAGTGTCTTTCTATTCCAATAAATGATTTCAATATAATAATTATTATAAAGTGGCCACAATAAAGAAATAGTGATTTGATAATTATGAATGATATGTGCTATATGTTCAGTAGCTTGATTAATGGATTACTTCCTGTCTAAGGAGATTATGGGGGCTTGGAGAAGACTGGATTTGAGCTTGATCTTGAGTGAAAATATGATTTTTACTGTCAGAGATATAGCTGTTGAGGTTAGGGAACAGTACAAGACAAACACACAGAGATAAGTAAGTTAAAGGGTCAGAATTTAAAATAAATGCAGAGCGATTCTAACTTTGAAATTTCTTTTGTTAAAAATCTGTATATTAAAGCAATCTATTTCCACAGTCCAAACTGCTATATAACTGGCTGCATAATTTGAAATACCAGCATGCCTTGGGTTTTCGAGTAACCTAAACATCTCATAAGAATGCTAATATGATTACACAAAATCTTTCCTGTGTACCTGCAGTATATCTATCTATGGTCAAGTACTTTGAAGATGGGGAAAAAAACATTTTTCTGTTATCTCAAAGGATGAAACAGATAAATTAGTGTGATAACTCTTATTTTCCTGGCATGTTTGCCTCTATTAAAAAGCTGACAGCCGGGCTCGGTGGCTCAGCCTGTAATCCCACGCCTTTGGGAGGCTGAGGTGAGTGGATTGCCTGAGCCCGTGGGTTCGAGACCCGCCTGGGCAGCAAGACCTCATCTCTACAGTAAATCAAAAAATCAGCCGGGCGTGGTAGCGCATGCCTGTAATTCCAGCTACTTGGAAGGCTGAGGCCGAAGGATCGCCGGAGCCCTGCAGGTCAAGGCTGCGGTGGCCAGGAGCGGCCACTGCACTCCAGT